>NC_056729.1:985638476-985830976 GCF_019279795.1 Protopterus annectens
AAACACACAACACCTAAACAATGCATACAAGCAAAAAAACAACAAAGTAGCATAGCCTCAAACAGTTTTGCAGGGGGGCAAGCTCTCCTACCCCCTCCTTGTGGGGGGCTGTGCACCCCACACCCCTGCTAATTATATATACCAACTACTAGATTGCACTACAGTGATAGGGTATGTTTTCTGATCATCACTGTATTGGATCTCCATTTAAAAGTATGGATGCTGTAGAACTGTCATAACAGTACATTGTACCATAAGGTACACAAACACTACATACAGTAAAGAAAAGTTTTGTCTTAGCTCTTTCAGTTAAATGAACTTCGGTACAGTGTTCTTTCATTATTCTGGTCTTTCAGACTTATGGTCTCTGAGGTTTGTATTTCAGTGTAGTAGAATTTTGGTGATGTGTCTAGGACCCATATGCATATTTATATGTGTGTGTGTGTGTGTGTATACATATATATAGATATGGATATATATGGATATAGATATACATATAGATATATCACACGCATGCGCACACACACACACACACACACACACACACACACACACACACACACACACACACACACACATGCGCGTGCACACACTCATGTATAGATATAAATATATGTCTGTTCGAAGTTTCAAAACTTCAAACACTTAAAAAAAATAAAACATGCAACAGTAAACTAACTGTTGCAAGCAGTGGGGCAAATATTCCCTTTCAGCACTATATTGATGTCTCTGAGTTGATATATTTAAAGAGCAGGGGGGTGCATGGTGGCTTGCCCCCCCTGCTTGCAACAGTTAGTTTACTGTTGTGTGTTTTATTTTTTATCCATGTCCGATCTTCTGCAAGTTTGACTATATGATTTCGACCATATAGGCTCGGAACTTGTTGATGTTCGATCACGTAATAGGAACCCAAATATACAGATATAGAGATGGAGATGCCACGTAGATGTGTAACAAATAAAAATCTATATGGGGGAAGGGGAAACCACACTAGTAAAGAAATGCATGCCTGAAAAAGCAGTCACATAAAAGCACAGGACACACCTGTTCTAGTAAATCATTCCACATGCATGTGTTCCTAACAAAAGAGGGACTGCAAATTCCCTGCAAGGTAATTATAGCAAAGGGCCAATGTCTGACACATGTGAAGCATGCATCTGTGATGGCTACTAACATGTCAGTCTACAAATGACTCAAAGAGAACAGAAATGTGCAAGAGGTGATCAGCAATTAGCACAGGTACATAACAAGAGTAGGAAGGAATATCACATACACATACATACTTCCAAGCAAGCATAAGACACCAGGTGGCACACTCAGAAAAAGAGATAACAATATTACATGTAAATGTCTATACGTGATCAAAGAACAGTCATGTACACTCATCTGTGGGAGCAATATAATAATATATTATTACACTGTATGGAGACTACTTGTGAGTTGTCACTGTTAGGGGCATAGAAATGTACATTCATGCAAAGCAATACAGGCATGTTTTATAGAAGGAAAACCTCTCAGGTACGTTGACATGCATAACAGGCAGTGAAGGTGTATACATGTCAGAAAAGAAGCTATAGGCACAAACAGTGATGTTTTGCCATAATAAAAAGGATAAACAGTACTGTAATCCATTTCCTGTACCAGTAGTCTGATACCATCTTATAAGAAAAAAGAAAAGATTTTAAACATTAATCCTTAACATTAATGCCGTGTAGCAAGGAGACATGTGATGCAGAGGATAATGGCGGAAGCATACATGATGAAAGTGCAAGAAAACTGTGAAATACATAGCACACAAAGTACCATGAAGCATCGCACACAAAGGGCATATTTTGAATGGGTCTCTATGACACAGCAATGTCACAAATGACATGGCATGTATGTCAAATAAAACTTGTAAAATACTAACATTGCAAAAACAATGTCCTCAAAGTATGCACACATATCAACCATGTGTCCATATTCACAGGAGCATAACACTACTGCAGTATGTGTGTGGAATCTCATAAAACACAGCGGGTATAATGTACCACATGTCATATGTCATCAGCTTTCCATGAAGTCACATAGGTACTGTCAACAGGATAAGTAAGTGACACTGGCAGACTGCAGTGACATAGGCAGACTGCCAACTGTGCCAGATGTCTGTCACATACAAGCTAGGACTGGATTAGAAATAACAATCGCATGGATCACTTTATGCAGATGAGGCAGGCCAACCAGAGAGTACAATAATAGTTTACCTTCATGTCCATAAGAATGTCTGCATAAATGACAGCATATGAGGCTCACGTAAATAGATGGTGATAATGGTAGTAATGTATTTGAACATGTGTCATAGTGCAGTGAAATGGTGTAGCCTAACACAATCTGGATTCTGAACTGTGCATCATAAGGTACATATTACAAGCATGACTGCAGTATGGAATGTATGCACAAAAGTTTGCTTAGCATTTATTTAATTTATCCTTTGTTGGTTAGGTTAGCCCACTAGGCTAGCAGACTCTTTTCAGGGGAGACCAAAGGTGGTATTGATACTACCAGTGCAGATATAAGCCAAACAGCAGCAAGGCTATGCAAATCCAGCAAAGGAAATCTAGAAGCAAAAAAGCTAAAGTCAGATTAGAACCTACAACTCAGCATGTAGTAGGCAAACAACTATGCTTAGTGACAAGCAGCAGTATTGCAGCAAAAGAGTAGTGTGGCTGTGAAATAAATCAATAACTGTAAATATCACATAGTAGGACAGGGGAAATGGGATCCTGACATCAAAGTAGACATTACATGCTAGAAGCAACACAGATGGTCTTCAGGTATGCAGTGCATATACGTGTCATGTCATGATATCACACAAGCCAAACACACAGAATGGTCAGTACACATACCCTACCAGTGACATGTAATGACAGATTATCAGCTAGGTACACACCATGGTGGCAGTATGACATGATTGTAACACATAGACTATACTTACAATTCAGGGGGCCCTCCTTGATTGTGGTTGAACATCTCAAATGATCTCTGTGGTGGTTTCCTGGAAGGAGTCATGCATGGCCCATACCATACCTTGGAAGAACACCCCCCCCCATCATGTCCTGTATTTGTGTTTGGAAACCATGTGTGACCACATTGTATTTGGTCACATATCTGGTCCCTCACGTCTTCAGGCTTGTGTGGTGGAAATTGTCATTACTATTGGATCTACAGGAAAGATAGCCTGTGCTGGTCCAAGTCTCTCATCGTCATTATCATCTAGATGTCACCCTTGTCCTTACTCTCAGAGTCTGCCTGAAAAGGTCAAGCATGTCATCACTTTCTGTGGTGGATGGTTGGACTGGCATGTGTCCCAGTCTCTGTAACATGACAATAAGTGTAAATTATGAATTTAATCATAAAAAGGCAAATTTAATAAATATAACAGTATAGTGGATTCATAGACTATGTTCATTAGTGATGTATTTACTCGTAGTTTGTCACTATGATGCGCATTAAATTATCTGCAAAGGATTTTGTCACAATGTGCAGTATGTGCAATCCTAACATATTACCCACTTGTCTATTATGTCAGAGAAATTGTTACATGATGCAGTCAGAAAATTGAATAAATATTTCAGACAATATCATTATCTCATTGGGTAAAAACACACGTCAGGTATGTCATGTGACAGTGTAATGCTAGCTGCTATAAAAGGTGCTTTAATAAATCCTGTCAGTAATAATATGTGTAGTGAAAGTGTAACAGTAAAGAGCTAGGAGACACCAGTGGAGATGTCAGAACAGCATATATAATAGCCTGTAAAGAAGCATGCACACCACACACAACAATTCCTTAATATCTTTGTGTGTAAGTCCCATGCCAAGGCATACTATAAGCAGAGGTATCAGTGATATGCAACAGTATGTAATTACAATATCTAGGCATCACTGAGAAATGACAGCTGCACCATCTAATGACTATAATCAGTAAACATGTGCAACAAATAAATATGCACTCAACTATATGATGTGTAATGGACAACATTAACAATTCCTACAGGCGATGATTATATTGAAATTATAAAACTAATATTACTGTCCCTTAAGGGGATTATCACACTCAAAAAGCTCTCAAGTTATACTCAACACAAGCCTGACATAAGGGCATATGTAGCACTGACACCATCACAACACATAGATGGCAATAATCTGTGTTGAAACACAGAAGTCAGAGCATGCCCATTAAAAGAGTAAATCAAACCATACAGTAACATTAGTTTAAATAAATGGCATGAAAAATCTGGATAATATCTGTTATAACAACTACATGCTTGTTCATAGGTGCACTATACTGCATGTCAAAACAACACCCACACACAGAAACAATATACACACAATGATATTAAAAAAAATACTCAACAGAATAAAAACCCATTAAAAGAAAACCATGACTAGCACCCATACAGACTGAGACAACAATCATTAGCATACCCATATATGTTCAGGTGTCACTAAGATAGGAAATTAAATGATACAGCAGTAATGTGCGCAACTTATAAAACATGTGGAGATATTCCACTTCAGATATGTGATTTTATCAAACTCACCATATAAACAAATTCAGTTATTTTGTTGAGATGTCTATGCAAATAATTTTAACAATGTAATATGGGTGACAATTAACATCACAGAATTCTTGCACCAGAAAGGAACTAGGATGTATGGGTTACATCTTTACACATTACTGTTTCAAAATACAGGATGGCTATGCTATGTTGTACGTATGTAACAGATGTACATAAACTTTTTTGACAAGAAGTACACAGACAGATATAGCTGACATGGGGGACAGCAGTGGTAAATGCCAAAACATACACAAGAGTGCTATTTTAGACAGTAAGGTAAAAAAAGAATGATGTAATTTAATGCTTACCTAAACTTAAGTGCAACAAAACACAGAAGGGGAGGTTAAAGTTTTAATCTCGCAGACACAAGGTGCAAAGTATGATTCTGACCTCTGGATACTGGCTAGGTGTGTAACAGCCGGCAGATTTGATAGCTTAGCATTTATCTACAACATGCAACAGCATTATAACTGTTATCAACATCATTATGAAACAAAAGCTACTAGTCCAATAGGTGAGAAATCAAATCATGTATATCACACACTGGGAAAAATACACAGGCAAGACAAAAAGTACCAACGGAAGAAAACACTTAATTGTTACGCAAAACATTCCAAACTACAATTACTGAACAAGTAAAAAACATATAATTGTCATTAAGCTTGTGCCTGCAAACATCATATAATCTCATCATACCCACTTACAAATGTTTAAGGACATCTACAAATGCACATTACTCAAAATAATGTGCACATCAAATATGATACCTACTAATTTACCATGTTAAGAGATATATACTATTGTTACGTTATGAGAAGGTTGTCTAGAAATTTGCACTCATAGATGCAATTTGCTTAAAAAAATCAAACTGAAGATAAAGATAGAAGATGATTCATAATGCATAAATCTAAGGCTGAACATACTTCTCTGTCATTGCTGCTCCTCAAGTCTGGGCATCCCTTCAAAATAGAGGGCTCAATTCCTTGATCTCTCCTCAGCACCTGCATGAATAAAAGGATGAGCAATATTAACTTACAGCAATGACTTTATGTTATGAGTTTAGATGGCAGTTAACTTTATACTAACTCTATCAGGTAGTGCATAGTTAATAGTTTGCACTGATGGAGTTTTTATTGATAGTGCAAATGCATTTCATACACTAAGATATATAGTTACACATTAGAATTAACTAGATTCAAACCCATTGCATTCAGCAGTACCTACACTAAACTCCATAGCCATCCCTGTCTAGTTACTTGATTGACACTATTGGAGAATGAATTACAGTTATTCAGAAATGTCTGATCTTCGAATATACAGTTAAACCAGGTCAGGTGAACATTTCTACCCGTGCAAAATGTATTTCCTTATTTTACATTTGTTGTCCGGGATAGTCCGACTGGATATATGTCCATTTTCAGCAAAGACCTGGTGAGAAAAGTTCCATACAGATGAACACAAGACAGATAACTACTAGTAAGACTGGTAAAAATTTACGTTACACATTATCAATTTGGAGACAATCAAGATGAAAACTTTTCAGTTATTTATATATATATCTATATATATATATATATATATATATATATATATATATATATATATATATATATATATATATAAAATTCACTTCCAGGTTTCAGTACAAGCATTAAACAATTCCTTATTCTTTTATATATCAATTCTTGGATCTTTGCAGTTACATACAAGGAGAGGAACTAGTTCTTACTTATTCAGTAGGTTTGTTCAGATTTATTTGGCTAGACCCTAAAGAGAAAGGCCAGGGAGACCTCTAAGGGTACACCGAGGAAGGAGGAGAAATTAGTCAGGGGTGGAGCAAGGACAAAGCCAGCGTTTATTGAGGTATTGAATAAGATTCTTTTTAAATAGGACTGAAGAGGGTTCTGAGGTTAGTCTGGAGGAAGAGAATGCCATGTTTTACCAACAGAGTTGGTAAATAGAGTTTCCCCGGCTGAGCTGTTAGCCTTAAGTGTGAGAGTTAACATTTTTTGGAGGATCTGAGAGTTCATAGGTTCATAGGTAGGTACTAGGCTATTGGCCCTAGGGCCTATATAAGCCTAGCCAAACGGTACCCTGGTTTTTGCCACCCGAGAAAAATATTTTCCTATGCTCTTGTCAAGAAGAGCCACAGAAGTGATCCCCGGGGTGAATTTCCTATCTCCCATCCAATCATCAAGATTTTTCTTGAAGAGTGCCAATGAGGAGCTTTTTTTGATATAGATAGGTAATTTGTTCCAGAGTATGGAAAGTCTCTGGGACAGGAATCTATCCCTCCAGCATGGTCTGTTTATTGTGGTGACAAGGTTTAGGTCCCTAGAGCATGTAGCTCAGAGGGATTGGGATTTCTTTATGTGGAGCATATCCAGCAACTCTGGGTTTGACATAGCACTGTATGTTAGGCAGAGATCGCCTCTGAGTAGGCGATATGTGACAGAGTAAAGCTGGTGGTTTTTGAGATGGTCTGCGTAGGGCATCTGTTTGAGGTCAGTAATCCTCTTTGTGAGGTATTTTGTGTGGCCTTTCCAGTTGTTGTAGATGTCTTCTGAGGTACATACCAAAAGGGGCATTGTACTCTATAATGGGTCTAATGAGTGGTGAGTAGAGGGGAACAATGACCACTTTTTCCTGGATGAGAAACCTTTTGTGATGAGGTGTGCTACATAGAAGGATTTCCTGACTACTGTGGCGATGTGATTATCAAAGTAGAGACTACTGTCCACCTGTGTCCCAAGGTCTCTTATCACACTTTCAGTGTTAAGTAGACTATCGCCTATGTGGTAGTTCATGGATACTGAGTTTTTACCAAAAGGAATGACAATGCACTTTTTGGCATTGAGATTGAGACCGTGGCTTTGACACCAGGCATCTGTCTCAGTGAGGCCCTTTTGTAGGATGTCCACATCATTAGGAGTTTTGATTATGGCTCCTAGTTTGCAGTCATCTGTGAACTTTGTTAGCTAAAGACCTTCTGTGTTAGCCTGTACTTCAGTGAAGTAGATACCAAACAGGAGAGGACCTAGGACTGAACCCTGCAGTACTCCACTTGTCACTGGTCTGAAGTTGGATTTGGAGTCTTCTACTTTCACAGTGTGGGTTCTGTCAGTGAGAAAGTTGGCAACCCATCTTGTGACATAGGGATTTATACAGAGTTTAGTTAGTTTGTCTATAATTCCAGAGTGGGGGATGGTGTCGAATGCCTTGGCGAGTGTGAATCATCTTACCCTCATCTACGGCTTTGCTGACTGCTTCAAAGAAGTCTATCAGGTTTAGGAGACATGATCTGCCTTTTACAAACCTGAACTGGGTAGGGTCCAGAGTTTGGAGATTACCAGTGTCATTGTTTATAAGTTGCATGATGATACGCTCCATAGCCTTGCAGACCAGGCTCGTCAGGCTAATGGGGTTGTAGTTCCCGGGGTCCGTGATGGCTTCCACTTTGTGGAGTGGGATAACCGTTGCTGGTGCACCATTCAGTGGGCACAAAGCCTAAGATGAGGCTATGATTGAACATGGCACTTAGGTAGGGTGCCAGTTCGTTCTGCAGTTCATGTAGAAAGCAGCCTGTCATGTTGTCAGGTCCCATGGATGCTGTGTTCTTGGCTTTGGAGAGTGTGTTTTTTACCTGTGCAGCTGTGATTACAGGTACTTTGCATTCTTCAGGTATAGAGATGGGCCCTTTAGTGGATGAGAGACAGGTAAAGTTACCACTGAACCTATCTGCCAGGATGTTGGCAATATCAGATGGTTCTGTATATTTAGTGCCATTGTGCTGTAACTCAGAGCAGATCTGAGTGTTGCCATTGAGATTCTTGACATAGCTATAGAATGCTTTGTGGTTGTCTTTAGAATCAGTGACAATTTTTTTTCGTAACTAGCTTTGGAGGATTTTATGAGGGATCTCAGCTTCTTACTGAGGCTGACCACAGAGTTCCTCCAATCATGGGATTTTACTCTTTTTTGCAACAGTTTCTTTCTTCTGTTGTAGCGTTTGTTTATAGCAGGGGACCACTAGATTGGCTTCCTTTTTTTGGAGGATAGCATCTTGGTTCTGTTAGGGATTACACGATCCATGCACTCGTGTAAGTGCTTATAAAGTGCAATTGTATAGGATTCGGCAGTCGTATCTCTATTGTCCTTCAGCATGGGTGTCATGAAGTTTACCACTTCTGTCTTAAGAAGCGTGAAGTTGGCTTTGGAGAAATATTTTATGGTAATTTCCCTAATGGGGGGTTGGGATGTTGATGTCTAGGGTGATTTGCTTGTGGTCGGATCTGACCAACGAGGAATTGACCTCTGGTGTGGAACACCAGTTGCCCATGTTGGTAACGACTGGGTCTAGGATATTGCTGCCCCTGGTAGGGGTGTGGCTAAGTTGATCCAAGGCATTGGAATTTATGAATTCCCGAAAACGTTGAGCACAAGAGTTGGTGCATGAGTAGTTTTTCCAATTAATGGTGGGGTAGTTGAAATTGCCCATTATTAGGCTGTTAGGTTGTACCCTAATATTTTCCAGTGTATCAAGAAATGAGGAGTGGGAATCCTGGGGCATGGTGGGGGATCTGTAGCAAGCTACAATTTGCATTGCGGTCTTGCCCAGAGTTAGTTGCACTTGGATAATCTCAGATGCATTATGCTGAGCAACTACTCTGGAAGTTTGGATATCCTTAATGAATATGGGTGCGCCTCCACCTTTAGTGCTTTGGTACAGGTTAGGTGGCTGAAAGGTGTGGTATGAATTATAGCCTGGTAATGCAGGGTGCTCTCTGCAGCCTTGAACCAGGTCTCTGTCACTGCACAGATGTCTATGTTCTCCATTTTAAGGAGTGCCTCGAGTGAGTGCATTTTGAGGTTTAGATTTCTAGCATTAAGTAGCATTACCCTCAGATTTTGCTTGCTTGTACCTGTTACGGTGGTGAATTTGTCATTTGAATCTTGCCTAAAATAGGCACTATAGTGGTGGCAAGAACCTTAGCCAGTATCCAGAATCCCAAGGGTGACAGGTGCAGGCCATCTCTGGCAAAGCATTGTGGTTTGTCGATCATGTCATCCCAGGCAGACAGATACTGGATCCCCTTAGAATGTCACCAGAAGCTTAGCCAATGGTTGAAGTCAATCATTTTGTCCTTGTACTGTGGTATCATTCTGGGTGATGGCAGGATGCTACTGAGGACTAGGGTCTGGCAGGGGGTGATGAGACTTTTATGATCAGGTGTGTGTTCTGCCTGGTAAAGGATCTTATGGGCAATAACTAGTTGGTTGACCAAGAGTAGATTAGGTAGTTCAAGCCTTCCTAGTAGTTTTAGGTTAAGGCAATGGTGAGTTCTATGGGCAGAGGCAGTTGCAAATTTGGCAATGTGATGTGATTATAGCAGACCATGTACTTGTTCAGGTCAGTCTTACTCAAATTTGTGAAATGGAGAGAGGCATAGAGAAGTGTAGAGAGTAGATGTGTGTGAGCAAGAGTAGTTCTAGCTAGGGGAGTTAAGAAGGGTTTGATCCTGTATAGAGCACCTAGTTTTTTATTAACTGGTTTAATTGTCTGCTTGATATGCAGGTCAAACCTCAGTTTGTTATCGACTATTATTCCTAGGAGTTTAGTAGAGGGATCTGATGAGATAATAGTACCATCCCTTGATTTAATAGAGAAGGTTAGAGAGGAGGACCTGCAAGATGGAGAGAACAGCAGCAGTTTAGTTTTTTTGGAATTTAGTATAAGATGGTAATAGAGGAGCCAGTTTTCAACTGCATTAAAAGTACTTTGGGATAAGGCCAATAGCTCTTTAGGGGATGTGGCAGAACATATTAGGGTCAAGTCATCAGCATACTGAATGCAGGTAGCTTGTGGTGCAACCTTGTGCAAGTCATTAATGAATAAAGACCATAGGAGGGGTCCTAAGATGGATCCTTGGGGAACTCCGAGTGCAATAGGTAGAAGGGTAGATACGTTTTTTCCCAAAGGACTGCCTGTTGTCTACCATTCAGATATGATTTAAACCACTGTGTGGTGTGGGTATCTAGAGAATTTGATTCTAAGGTTTGCAAAAGCAGTTGGTGGTTTACCATGTCGAAAGTCTTGGATAGGTCTAGGAAGATGGCTGAGGAAGGTTTATCACTATTACGGTTTTGGTTTATGACATTTGTAAAGGAGAGTAGGGCAGTGGTGGTACTATGGTTTGGTCTAAAGCCATGCTGAGAGTTGTCAGGTGGTTGCATGCTAGCAGATGGGCCAGGAGTTGTCTATGGTTGCATTTTTCCGTTTTTGGCTAGAGGAGAGAGGATAGCTATAGGTCTGTAATTTGAGAGTTCAGTGGAACTGCCTCCTTTATGGAGCGGAATAACAATAACATAAAAATGATATATAAAAATGACTGGTGAATAAAATGTGAGCTAGGCCCAGTGTATCATATGAAAAATGATGTGATCAGCATTATGCACATTTGATAGTGCATTTAAACAAGGTTAGTGCCATATGCACAATATTGTAGGGATTACATTTACAACTGCATCATTTTACCCTCAATAGTATATAAGAAGTATTATTACTATCACATATGTCACAGCATAAAAATGTATGAATGTTGCATAAGTAGACACTTTTATAAACATATATACACATTAATGCTATCATAGCTATATGACTTTTGACATATTCAAAAATATTGACATATATACAAAAGGGTACAAGCATTCAAATGTAAACATACACAAACTTATTTATGTCTGTGTGTATGCTTGTAATTACTTAGGTATATATATATATGTATGTATAGTGCTATAACTATATATTTCTCTGTCTCTCTCTCTCTCACACATAAACATACTCGTGTGTGTGTGTGTGTGTGTGTGTGTGTATATATACATACACACACATATATATATATATATTTATATATATATATATATATATATATATATATATATATATACACATAAACAGAGAGAGAGAGAGAGAGATAGATAGATAGAGAGATAGATTAGATATAGATATAGATATATGTACTTAGATACGTGTTTCTAATTACATACACATATAGAGTTTTGAGACGGATAGGGATGTGTTTGGTTATGTACACATATATGACATGTAATAGGGCCATATTCCAAAAAACATTTGCACATCAAAGAAAGACTTCAGTGCACCAGCTGTGGACACCATTTCAAAAAATACACTACAAGCATCCAAGTACTTAACTCCAAAACACATTGTGTATCCCCAACACAACTTAAATGTGACAAACTGCAATGTCAACTCTGTTTCCAGAATTCTTAGTTTATGCCACATTGCAAAGCTGCAAACAGTAGCTATTACCATGGAAAATGACAGAATCCAAAGCAATACCGACCAAAAGCAAAAAAAAAAAAATAAATAAAAAATGCTACCTGCAGTGAATGAACTACAACAGGCTGTGGTACAGCAAGCTATGGAGGAGGATATGTATGTGCATCCTAGAAGGCAACCAGTTAGATTAAGAGGAAGGCTGCAACTAAGCCAGCAGTCATATCATTGACAGGTGCTACCTAGAAAGACAACTGGTGCAGGATGTGTGCACATGTCTGTGCAGACATTGTGAGGCAAACCCATACCTCTTGAAACAAAAATGTGTCTTAGTCTGGGTGTACTGGCATCTGGGGCATTTCAAACACACATGGGAGATGCTGTAAGAGTATCACAGACAGCTTCCAGTCATACCCTGTCAAAATTCCTAGCAGTACTGTGCAACAAGGTGGATGAGAACATAAGCTTTCCATGTACTCCCAATAAGCGGAGAAGTATTATGCACTTGTTCTATAACCTCACAAGCTTCCCACATGTACTTGGTGCAACAGACTGTACCTGCAACCCTATTAAGACCCCATTTTATCCAGAAGCAGACAGATACATCATCAGAAAGTGGTGGCCATCCCTGAAATGCCAGTTCATGTATGCAGCAGATGGTAGTATAACAAACATCATCTTGAAGTGCCCATGGAGCTGCTATATGGAGGGAAAGAGCTATGAGGGCTGCATTCCAACAAGGTGAAATACCTGAGGGAATACTATTCGGCAATTACAGGAAGACATCTAGGATGTATGCTAAGGACATCCCTTTCAACATTATCCATGATGACAAGATATGTGTTCACTCCTCACAACAGGTGACTGTGTTTATCCATTCAAGCCATGGCTAATGGCAATGTATACAGAACCATCAAATCCTACAAAGGAGGCCTACATTAAAGTATGCTCAACAACACAATACCATTTAGCATGTCTAGATGTCTTAATACATCCAGGAGTCCACTGCAATGCACACATGTGAAGGCAGCACATATGATAACTTTATGCACCATGCTACACACTATGCTAACAGCAGCATATACCAGTCTTCCAACTGCAATTGTGCATGAACTACTCCATGAAACCCAGATATCTGATGATGACATCCCACAGCTATCAGAGGAGGAGCAGGAGGACACAGGGGGCATAAGACACAGCTGTGGGCAATGGAGACTTTGATCATAAGTACAGGCCCAGGTAACATGGCACCATCTGGCACACAACTTTGAGTCATGACAAGCCACATGTACAGAAGTACACACTTTAAACATTGATGTTCAAGTGTTTCCCCACCACAGCACCACATATTGTATCTAATGGTAAGTACCCAGTAGATATACACACTGAGCATGAAACATAACAACATGATCATAACATATAACAGTATGAACATATACAAATGTATGTTAACAAGGATCATCAACTCAGGGCACAAGTGACACAGGTATGAATACAGACTCATATTGGTGTGTGTGTGTCTGTATGGTAGACAACAAGGGACACACATCTGTGAAACACATTCTTGTCTCTGCTATGAATAGATGCAAACAGAAAAGCAACACAAGGCATAATACAGAACTACTGTCAATATCAGAAGCAGCATATATCAATGTAAAGTAGGGATAAAACAATATACTACATGGAGTCACCTATGGTTAGTAAAAATGTCATACTCCCATGACATCAGAATTCATAACATAAACAGATAGATGGCATTGTCAGTGGTGTGCACAGCAATCATCATCACTGCCATGGGATGAGACTGACATTACTGGACAGAGTGGATTATTTGTCAGTCTTACTCTAATGCAGTCTAGGGCACCCAAGGATGGCTGACACGATGGTTTGGTCTGCCCCTACTACATATGGAAACACTTGACCTAGGTTCCTCTTCTGAGGTGACTGACGGGATGATGCTAGCATGTGAAGATACATTGTGGGAAGGAGCATGAGCATGAGTTGACTGTCTGGTCTTAACTGTTGGGACCACATCAGATGGTCCAGAAAGAGGAACTATGCAGACATTGCAGCATAGACATCAAGGCCCAATTGCCAAGTTTGGTCTGCTGAGAGGGGGTCCTGTCTCTCTCATGTGGTAATTGGCTAAGAACAGTCAGGGCAGTGCAGAACTCCACTTGTACTATGGCACTGCAGTAGTACTGTCATAGCCAGAGATTTGTCAAACTATGTGACAGATAACATGCTTTCATTCTGTGCAGCTAATGACACCATAACCTCCTTGCATCTGTGCTCCTGTCTTTCATGCAGCACATCTAGCTGGTGTGCAACATAGTCTGTGTCATGGGCAAGTATACAGATGTCAGATCCAAGATGTCTCTGGGAATTTTAATTTGCTTGCAGTACTAGGCAGACATCCTCTGCACACTCTTATGCACACCAGCTACACACCTCCATATACTACAACAGGAGGTGTCAATGTGTTGTGTTGAAATGTCAACATCATAAGCATACTCAACATGGGACTGTGGACCACAGTTCTCAGATGTCTCCTCATTGTTAGAATGGCTGGACAAGCAGTCCTCCACATTTGAGGCTACAATCACATACACATGACTGTCACTATCTGGGCTGAATTTTGTCATCAAGTCAGTGTCCATTGTGCCAAGGGTCATGGTACCATATTGAGACACATCACATCTCACTTCAGAATCAGTGGACAGGCTAATGGAAGACAAAGGCAGTTGATGTGCTACAAGAAGAAACAGATGACACTGGCCAGGAGAATATGCTTACATAACATGCTGTATACCACTAATGACATACGACATATATATATTCACTGCAGTGTTACAAATAATAATGACTTATTAGAAAGTCTTTTCTTTGTATGGGCCACATAAACTGTATAACAGTGATTTGACAATTGTGGTACATATCCAACATACGTGAGATATGTGAGTAATGCAAGCATAACACACACACCTGACTAGTCCTCAAGGAGGGGAGGGATGAAATGCAGCTGCTATCGGGAATCAAACTCATACACACAGCATTCCTAATCACATCCTTGCTCGTGTGTCCCATTCCAATAGCATTAAAACATATAGTAGGTACTACATGCACATACCAGCTGTTTGTGGATGAGATGCTGATGTAGGCTGTTTTATGAAAGGATAAAAGGACATAGTATTAATGCAGGATAACAACAGGAATAACAGCAATGCCATGTGTAAAAGAGAGGTAATAGCATACCAGTGTCATCCTTCCAATGTGGTGAGTCCATGTGTAGATCCTTTTGTGGTAAAATAAAGACAAAGCCAACACAGCCATATATGCAGACAGTAGTATATTCACGGGATAACATATATTACACACTAACAGGGTCTGTTGATACTTAAGTGATGTATGGTGCACCTGTTGGCCAGATGCCCCTGTGCAGAAAAACAGTGACATTAATTTCATGCAACACAGGTCTGTTACACATCACTACAACCTGTGAACATGTCGTGGTACCATACCTGGTGTGTCTGTAGGTGTGCCTGCACAGCTTGTATCTGTGTATCACAGAAGATGTATCTGTGGTTTACAATGTGAGGGAAATCTCAGTATGTCAGTAAACAGCACTGGCATGATAACATGATCACAGTAAACGTATTTGGGGACATTCAGTTGAGATTTTCTGCTGTTGTGTTTTACAGCACAGAAATGTATGACTGATGCATATGACTACATCTCTTTATACTTACACTGATTGTCATCACCCTGTGTAGACCCATGTGCATGATAAAGTTCTGCTGCTTAAACACAAAAAAGACAATAGATAAATATACATGCAAGAACAATATGTGCTAATTTAATCTAAATCTATAAATGTTATGTAAATTAGCACATCCATGTGCAGCTTGTATTACCTGCTTCTATTCCATACAGGGTATAATGCACTCCACACTTGTCATGTGCAGTGATGCAAGAAACTGTGTGACCTCATCAGGGCTGTCAATGGTGAACCACCAACAGTGGCATCCCTCGACCTCCCAAACTGATGTACCATGTTAGCTGCATGGAGGATCATGTCAGAACAGCAAAATTGGCAGACCTTATGGGATCTACTGTGACCTTCCACAGCATTAATCATGTTGGAGAGGTTGGTCCAATCTTCATTCTTCCATACTATATTTCCTGCTCATCCAATGAGCCTCCATCCATGTTGAAGCAGAGCTTCTATTTTAATCTTGTTCTGTGGGAAGAAATTGTCACCCCATTTCTGTTTGCCTTCTGAAAGAGAGTTATATGCACATGGCTAGATTCATGTGGGACCACATATATGGCGATGATTATGTAGATAATGTATGCCACTGTAAACCCTATATAGCCCTGTGCAATGAAAAATTCTAAAAAAAAAAATAGTTTCTGTGTCATAAACCATAAAACAATGCGTGAATGCATAACACTTGCAGTTGTGACATTTATAGAGGTTGTCTGTGGGATATGAAGCCCTTACGGTGGATATTAGAATAATGGAGATCCAAACACAACAGTATGAGCACACAATAGGCATGCATTTCACATCCACATACTGCACATAATATGTGTGTACAACAGAAATCCTTAAAGGCTATAGTTGTAAAGCAATTGCAGCCTATGACTTTATAGATGATGATGATGGGCTTATATCAACACAATCAATACTGAGCATTGAATATCATCCACATTAGCAGAGAGTATCTGTAAAGTGTCAATTGAATAACTTACGGAAAATGTCAGAAAGCATTAGGATCCATAAGCAGGATACAGACAGTATGTATCCTTTTGTATAGAGTCAGTAGTTCAAATACGTTTTTTAAGAAGCCTCATTGAATAAATATCCATAACAGCAATACAAATACATAATAAATTGCAGCATATAGAATATGCTGGAATCTGTAGTTTTCCATATCTATATATATAGGTCTCATTTCACTGAATTTCAATTCATCCTGACCAAATCGCTGAAAGCTCAAGTTACTGAAAACTCATGTCACCGAATCTTATTTCACTGAAGTGAAGTACTGGCACTGTGTAGAGTACTGTAAGGCAAGTAAAAGGCATATGCCCTTTTCCCCACTGTAGTGCAATACTGGAGTTAGCATATATAGTTAGGTAATGCAATCCTGGAGTTAGCATATATAGTTAGGTGGGGTGTGTGGGGCACAGGCCCCCACCTAGTTTGGTTCATAGGTTCATAGGTTCATACTAGGCTATCTGCCCTAGGGCATTTATAAGCTTAGCCAGAATGTGTTTAGCTTTCGTCACCCATTTTAAATTTATTTTGCTATGCTCTTTTTCGAGGTCTAACAGTGACACAAAAGTGATACCCGGGGTAAACCTACAATCTCCCATCCACTCATCAAGATTCCTTGTATATTATATTTCACCAAAAGCTTCAAAACAATAAATTTTAAACCACAGATATGCTTACTTACACCAGTGACTAACTCTTTCCAGAAGACAATATAAACCCAAACTAAGTGGGGGGCTGTGCCCCTCACACCCCGCAAAGTGGGGGATTGTGCCCTCCACACCCCCCTAGCTATATATACTAACTCCAGGATTGCACTACAGTGGAGAAAAGGGCATATACTCTGTACGAACCTTACAGTACTCTACACAGTGCCAGTACTACTTCACTTGAAATGAGATTCGGTGAAATGAGTTTTCAGTAAGTTGAGCTTTCAGCAAATTTTTCAGGGTGAATTGAAATTCAGTGAAATGAGCTTTCAATAGGGTCTATATTACACATCTGAACAGTTAACTGTTCGAATCGCTAAAGATCGACCTTTAGCGATCGAACATTCAAATGTTCGAATATGTAATAAAATAAAATTAAAAAAAAAAAAGGAAAGGGTTTAAGCCCCCTGCACTCCCCACACTCCCCGCTACTTAAATATACCAACTCCAAGATCGCACTTCAGTGCGTTACAGTGCGGAAATGGGAAATTTCCCATTTCCTACATTGTATCCAGATCTTGGAGTTGGTATATTCCTCCCGCATGGGAGGTGCAGGGGGGACACCCTTTAGTTTTTTTCTTTTGTTTTTTTTTTTTTTAATTTTTATTCATATTCGAACATTTAAATGTTCGATCGCTAAAGATCGATCTTTAGTGATTCGAACATTTAAGCATTCGGATATGTAATATAGACTCTCTCTCTCTCTCTCTCTCTATATATATATATATATATATATATATATATACATACTAAAAATTCTATCAAGTCACCTGCAAAATGTAAGGGAAATTCATAAATCCAACTTTATGTACTGTTCAGTTGTGCTATTTGCAGCTGTCTGTACAACTGCAAATGAGAAAGTACTGCAAATTATTGATGCAGATGTAGCCACCTTTGTGAATACAGGTAAATCCCACACCACTCCAGTAAGTCACAAACATTGTTCATAATGCATACATCTTCCATAAATGCATCAATCTAAACATATACACATTTTATAAGAAGTAATGTTAACATAGATCTATAAGGGAGTAAATATTTCCCAAAATAGCAATGCTAGTAGGTGCAAAATTACCTTTACAACTACCTGTGAGTGAGGTATAACTGAAAGTAAGACCAGCTATGTGCACATAGCTTTTAGGTCCCATTTGCACCATACATAATTAATGACGTTCATTAAAATTCAAAGATTTCCCATTTGTGCACGTCCTAGTAAGTTCTCGAAACTTGGAACATAAACCAATATCTCAGCATAGCAAGAAGGTGCTCAGAGCAATTACCCAATAAGTATTGTTAAATGGGACCATATGTAGTACATGCCCATTATCTTCCAGTGATCTGATAACATGACATAAGTGACTCTTTTTAACTACTGACTTTGATACATTTGCAGATCAGATCAGACCATTTCTACCTGTGAATTGAGTGAGACCTCTGTGAACATTTCTAAATTGGGTATAATCGACATTATCAACATTATTGTTCTGTAATTGCATTGTATCAGTCTTACTTGTGGAGCTTATCTCCCCTGGCCTCCATTGAAAATGGGGTCTACTCAGCCCAGTGGATTATCCTGGTAAACAAATGCCAATCAATAAATAAATAAATAAATAAATAAATTATTGATATGGCCACTTCCAGGAGGCATCATTGTATCTGGGTACCCAAATGGACAAAAGAGGACAAAACCCAGATTCTGACCATTTATACTGAAGAGGAGCATAGCATGAGAGTAAGACCATGGAACGTCATGATGATCAACATTTGGAACAGAATTGATAGGGAGCATTGACGATGTATGGTGAACTTCTGGACTGGAATGGAGGTTAGTTACTACTATGATGACCTGCATCAGGGGCACTCAGAAATGCTTCATTGGTGGGTCATTGAGGTGCATCAACAGCTGGTGTATAACTACAGTAAGTGTCACAATCCTACTTATATCTGGACATTTCTACAGAATTCAGAGATAGAGCTGTGTCCCAGATATATCTGATACATGCCTTTTAAAAAAATTAAAAAGCTGTTTTGACAATTAGCTCATCTGTATAATTAGGAAGATATGGTGACTGTTCTCCCTATAAGTATGGGTTCTAGTCCCATGTTGTTTATTTATTTACAAATATTTATAATAAACATAATATTGAACATTTTAGATGTGTATCTGTTTTCCAACATATAATGATGCCATTTCACACATTCACTATAGTTGTGTATCACTGACACCTATAGCGCCTGGGTCACTGATGACTATATGCCTTTCTTAGTTATCCTTAATACTTCAGCAGTGTTGCCTAGTCTACCTGTGTATGCACGAATAATAACTCATAAAAACATTGTTAGTCAGTTTCTCTTAACAAAGTGAGCATTCATACTGCAGTCCTGTTTTTTAACGCAAGAGTAGTACATGCCTGACTGGCAACATGTATCTTTTCAGTTATAATATTTGATAATAGCTGGTATTTGTGTAGATCATGATGGCCTATAACATTTATGTATCTGATATTTCCATGCTCATCTGTTATCCGCAGGTATATGAATACTCATATGCAGTACTAGTTTGTTCAGAAGAAATGCCTACTGGCTACTAGCTTAGCCTATAAAGAAAAAGGCCAGCATGCATATATCTTGGTGGGGTGTGAGTTCAAATACACATAGGGAAAAGTTCTCATTATATTCTTATCAATGAGTGCTTCACATATTGTTGAAATGTTGCTCTACATACCTGTTTATTGATATTAGCAGTTATTTTGAGCGTGCAATGGATTTTTATGAAGATGTCCGTAATCAATAATGTTCTGCCAACAACACCTCTTTTACTATAGTGCTATGTGTATAGCTTTGAACAAACTAGTATATTTCTGCTAAAATGTTTTGTGGAATATGCAAACATTTGCAAACTTAATTTCAATTATAACTGTGTCATTCTTTATTAAATTGACTTCAGCAACCTTCCCATCCTTATATTTGGTGGGAATCAGATGGTCAGACATACAGGTAGAATGCAGAACAGGGAAATACACTGATATCATGTATACATTTGATTTATGATGTGTACCTTGTCAGTGACTATCTGTATATGTTTTATGCTCTCCCATGCAAACTACATTGCCATGTCCGTGATGCACAGCACACTGTAGCAGTCTGTTAACAGCAGTTATGTTTTACATAATAGTGTTCCACTCTTTGAGGAATGAAAGTTTTCATTTGTGATTGAGCACTGTAATGACAAGCATTTGTGCTTGCAAATTATTTTCCTAAATGCACAGCACATTGTCCTTTTTGCAAAGCCTAAGCTGTGATCCGCATTAGTAACACATCCTTGCACATTCATAACTCCAAGTCTTTTACTGCATTCCCATCCTGTAGACTCAGGCAAGATGGATTAGCTAAGCAGCTAGGTGGAAAGGTTAGAGTGTGGACCTAGCTTAGAGATGCAAGTTTGAATCTCATGTCCTCCAATCTGTGTTCAATTCTGTTCCAAGATGTAAACGACTGTGTCTGTAACATTGCATAATGCTTTTGGTGATTCCATGATGTTCTTCCACAAAAAAAAAAAACATTGAGAACCTGATCTTATCAATGCATATCACTGTTATTTGAGAATTGCATAATTCATACTTGCTATTTTGTTTTTTGCAGGTGATGAGGACAGAACTCGTAACCATGCTCTGTGCATTGAGTGGATGCACTGGCTGGAGAATCGGCAGTGGGACAGAGGTAATGTTGATTACTTTGTCTGATTTTGTAAATAGATTTAATCATTGTTACAGGTCCATATTTTTGGTGTTACCAAGTACCTTACTTATAATGCAAGAATATCAATCATGCATCATTAAGGCAAGTGAAATAGTCACACAATACAGGAGGCAGAGCCTAGATGGCTAACTGAGAGCAGTGAATTTTGAGAGCTCCATAAACTAGTATAACAGTATAGAAACGTTTTATTATTTTCAAGTTTAAAACTTCAGAAATCTATAGATAAACTACTAAACTACATAAATATCAATTTTGGTGAAGATATACAAAAATGTTCCTGTCAAGTAACTTGGAGATATAATGAGTCACTGAATATGAACAACTCAAGGAATTCTCACCCAGATGCTGCTTTGAAAAAAGAACTGCAATTGATTACATCTATCTTACAGGAACTATCTTTGAAGATGGATGGCTTTAAAAATGAATTAGAAAACCTCAAATTAAATTCTCAAAAACAGACTGATACTCTTAAGGAATTATTACAGCAACACCATACAACAATAACAAATATCGAGACTTCTCTAAATGACATTGAAGGGAGACTCAAAGAAGAAGAATTCCAAAAAGAATTTCTGTTTAAACAGAATACATGGCTGCTTAACAAAATAAATGACATAGAAAACAGGGAAAGGAGAAACAACATAAGGATCTTTGGTCTTCCTGAAAACACTGAGGGTGAAGACATTATTTCATTCTTAACAACCTGGATTCCTGAATTTTTAGAGTTGAAAGAGGGATTTTCATTTGGAATTGAAAGGGCACATAGAGCACTGAGGAAACCTGCTTCTAACTCAACAAATACTCCATAGTTATAAAATTTCTTTCATTTCTGGACAAGGAACTAATATTAAAATCTGCTTGGAGAAAATCACCCTTGAAATACAATCAAAGCCTGATAAGGTTTGACAATGATTATTCTTCCAGAATACTAGAACAAAGAAAAAAGTCTGGCCAATAATAAAACTGTTGAAAGAAAATAACATTAAAGCACAGCTGGCCTTTCCAGCCAAGATAAAAATACGTTTTGCCAATGTGATGAGAACTTTTAGTGACTTAGAAGAAGCTACTATATTCATCAAAAACAACAACATAGTGTCTACCCCAGAAGAAATGGAATGGATGCCCCCTACTCTTAAAAGAATAAAATAAACAAATACTTGGAATGATGCTAGAAAGAAGAAACAAAAAACTGATTCCAAGATAGCCATCCCAAAAAAATAACTCTTACAACTACATCTGTCAAAGTATCAACTGATATGGTGCATCACTTGTCATCTGTTTTTATTTAAAAAAAAGAGAGGGATTCTTAAACAACTGAGAAACAGTAATAATTTATTCAGAATATTCAAAGAGTCCAATATTTCTTCACAAACAAAGGTGGGTCAAGATGGGTTACTATTTACATTATATATAAGCCAAACAAATCAACATATAATGCAAACATGGAAGTTTCTATTCCCCTACTTGAACTTAATGAATACTTATCTTGTTAATTTTTCATTGAGTATACTTATAATAATTTAAGTAATTAATTAACTAATTCAACAGGGTACCATTCATCAGAGTTCAGACTCAAATGTAACAAATTAACATCATATATAATAGCAGTAACAGTAGAGTGTTTTGAAAACAAAAATGCTATCATGTAGATTAATGCTTTCCTCAGTTAAAGTATGATTTAGAAATGTCATGTATATCCTGGTTAAATAATAGTAGCAAGCTCCTAGTACTAATGTCATCATTATTCTATCTAAATATAGTTAATATCAATTATGGCAGGTATCACAGCTATGAGTGCTGTTCGATCAATTGTGATATGGTAAGCGTGGATGCAGCCGTGTCTGGCAGCAAGTACAAATGTCATTATTATTCTGTCTAAACATAATTAATATCAATTATGGCAGGTATC
Source organism: Protopterus annectens (assembly GCF_019279795.1). Lineage (NCBI taxonomy): Eukaryota > Metazoa > Chordata > Ceratodontiformes > Protopteridae > Protopterus > Protopterus annectens. The sequence goes on from NC_056729.1 coordinate 985,661,533, forward strand.
ATAGCTTCGAGTGCTGTTTGATTAAGCTTGACATGGTGTATATGGATGCAGCTGTGTCTGGCAGCTGTTATATGTTGCCGTTTTTGTCTCCAGGAAGCTGTGCGTTGCGGCTTGTGATCGAGGTTTACTGATGCTTGTGAATTAGGAAGAGACATTTCATGTTTTAGCCTGGATCTAGGGGAAAGGGGTGGATAGAACTGTGATTTGGGATATTTTGGCAGAGAATGGTTTGTTTGTATGTCTGCTGAGTGAGAGGTGGGAGGGCTTGAACAGTGTGTTGTCTCTTGTTGTGGTGGCTTGTTGGGAGTTTTTTTTTTATAGGTTCATAGGTTCATAGGTAGGTATTAGGCTATCTGCCTGAAGGCATTTCTAAGCCTAGCCAACCCTTAGATTAGTTCCCTGTGCCTCTGTCCAGCAGAGCTACTGAAGTGATCCCTGAGGTAAACCACCTGTTTCCCATCCACTCATCAAGGTTTCTTTTGAAGAGTGTTAGCGAGGAGCTCTGCCTAATGTAGAGTGGGATCTTGTTCCAAAGCATGGGAAGTCTCTGGGACAGAAATCTATCCCTCCAGCAAGTCCTGTTTATTGTTGTGGTGAGGTTTAGATCCCGAGAGCATGTGGCTTGAGGGTATAAGGTTTTCCTTAGGTGAAGCATGTCCATCAGTTCTGGGTTGGACATGGTCTTGTATGTCAGGCAGTGATCACCTCTGAGTAGGTGGTATGTAACCGAGTACAGCTGTAGTTTCTTCAGTTGAGCTGCATAGGGCACCTGTTTAAGGCCAGTGATCCTCTTGGTGAAGTACTTCTGTGGTCTTTCCAGCTGTTGCAGGTGTCTTGTAAGGTACATCCCAAATGGGGCATCGTACTCTATGATGGGTCTGATGAGTGATGAGTAGAGGGGCACAATGACCTCTTTTGATCTGGATGCGAACCCTTTTGTGATTAGGTGGGCCATGTAGAAGGATTTTCTAACCACTTTGGCAATGTGATTATCAAAGGTGAGATTACTATCTACTTGGGTCCCCAGATCCCTTATTATGTCTTCTGTATTTAGGGGACTACCACCTATGTGGCAGTTTGTGGGTACTTTGTTTTTTCCAAATGGGGATGACTATCCACTTTTTGGCATTTAGCTTAAGGCCATGATTTTGACACCAGGTGTCTGTCTCAGTGAGACATTTTGGAGGATGACTGTGTCAGCTGGAGAGTCAATTATAGCCCCTCATTTGCAGTCATCTGTGAACTTGGTCAGCCATAGTCCTCCTGTGCTTGCCTGTACCTCTGAGATGTATATGCCGAACAGGAGGAGTCCTAGGACTGAGCCCTGGGCAACACCACTTGTAACAGGATGCAGCCTGGGACACCATCCAGTTCCATTGATGCTGTGTTTTTGGCTTTGGAGAGGACTGTTTTAACCTGAGTGTCTCTGATTTCAGGGACTCTACATTCTTCTGGTATGGTTATGGGCCCTTTTGGGGGTGAGAGGTGGGTGAAGTTTGCGCTGAACCTGTCTGCCAGGATGTTGGCGATATCAGTCGGTTCAGTGTATTTTGTGCCATGCTGCACAAACTCTGAGCAGATCTGAGCATTGCCACTTACATTCTTGACATAGTTAAAGAATGCCTTCTGGTTATCTTTGGAGTCCTTGGCAATTTTTCTTTCAAAGCTCGCCTTGGATGATTTTATGAGGGATCGTAGTTTCTTGCTGATACTGATCAGGGATGTCTTCCCTTCTTGGGATTTTACTCTTTTCTGTACTAGTTTCCTCCTTCTATTGTATAGCTTGTTTATGGCAGGAGTCCACCAAACTGGTTTCCTTTTCTTGGAGGAGTGAGTCTTGGTTTAGCTTTTGATCTGTTTGCTCTCTGTTCTTTTCCTGGTTGCTGCCTCGATGAAAGGGAGGGAATTTAGGCTTGAAGTTGCAGTGAAGTGAAGCTTTGCTTCAGGTGCATCACGAGCCTCTGGTATGCAGTACACAGACACACTAACAGAAACAGGTTGCTATGGTAATGAAGACAGAGTGACGATAATGGTTAACGGCTCTGGAGATCCTCAGAGGGGATTCTTGTCAATGACGTTTTTGGTTTTAAAAACAAAAAATATATATATAATAAAAGGGCTGTTTTAAACCACATGTACACATATGGATGGTCTAGCTCATTAAGTTGATTCTTGAAAATAATAATAATAATAATAATAATAATAATAAGTGCAATTTTATATTTAAAAGGTATTTTGGTCCAAACACATTAAGGACTTGCATAAGAATGGAAGCCTGAGTTAATTTTGAAAGACTAAGAGCAGTTGGTCTTGAGCAGTACACTTTTCAATGGTCTGGGAGGTGAGCTTGCTTGGACGTGTTGGGCATATGGGGATAGCTGATTCTAGGGGTGTTTGGGGTTGCTGGGAAGTGCTAGAGAGTCATTAGATTTCCTTCATGGAAATATCTGTGGGAATGGAAGGTGTGTTGAGTGGTTCATTGGCAGAGTGGCCACTGCATGGAACAGGATGGTAAAATGGAACAGGATAAATATTGGTTAGTATATTTTAAGAACAGCCTGGAAACACACCACATAAATTAGTGATTGGTATTTTGGCAAAACTGGATGGGCATTGTTGCCCATGCTTGAAGTACTGATATGTGTGTATGTAAGGATGGAAATATATAACAAATAAGAAACTAGAAGGGTCTCATAATTTCATAATTTAAAGTCTATGAACTGTATAAACATTCTTGGAAGGAGCTAATAATAAGAATAAACATTACAGCTTGTGGTCTCTCAAATAAATAAGCAACAACCAAAAAAAAAAAAAAAAAAAAAAAAAACAATAGTTATGCAATGTATGATTTTAGTAAATCTAGACATAAAATATGTAATCGTCATAATCGTCATGTAAGATGAAGCAGTCTGCTGAATTTAGATATTAAAGACAGGATTTAATAACATAGGCTTGTGTATAATAACATTACTGTCTTAACTTGTCATAAATGACATACACTACATTGAACATCAAGGGGAAGCATGATGATTTTCTTATATAAGTAAGTATGCATAACAAGTCATGTAATTGCTTTAACTTGAATTGTAGTTTATGTAACTCATCTTGACCATATATAATACTTAAGTGATTATCAAAGTAATTAATGTTTATACATGACATCAAACTGACAAAGTTGTTCAAGGGAAACAATAGAAGCCTGCACTTGAAATGTCACAGAATCTAACAATGATATTCTGAACAAATAGTATTAAATTGACAATAGATACTCAGTTTCATAACATGGGCCTGAGTATAATAACACTACTCTTTTAACTTGTCATAAATGACATACACTATATTGAACATCAAGGGGAAGCATGATGATTTTCTCATATAAGTAAATGTGCATAGCAAGTCATATAAATGCTAAAACTTGAATTGTGGTTTTGTAACACAACTTGACCATACATAATACTTAGGTTGTTACCAAGTTAACTATTTTTTTTATACATGACATCAAACTGACAAAGTTGTTCAAGCGAAACAATAGAAACCTGAACTAGGAATGTCACAGAATGTAACAATAACATTCTGAAAAATAGTATTAAATTGACAATAATCACTCAGTTTAACCTTTGCTGATTATACAAAATAGAATCTTGCCATTTAAATCTAAAAACTTTCAGTATATGCCATAAAATGGCAGTTTATGAATATGAAAAGGGAACTTGTAATTATTAATCACAATAAAGGAATTTGTTGTTTTTAACCGATAATTTCACTCATTTTATAATAACACAATTACCGTACCAATGCCAAAGTCCTCCTGACAAAAAGTAAAACTGCAAATAAGAGAAAGGCAGGACACTGCTGTGCAAACTCCGTTTAATAGATAATAAAAATCCATTGAGTCACGTTGGATTATAGAACTGCAAGCTCATAGGGAACCAGGGCTAAATGACCTGGTCCCTTTAAAACCGGCCTTACAAAGGAGGCGGGTTTTTTACTAATGCTTTTATCATTATTTTAATGTCTGATTGGTTGTTTTGAATTTTAGGTCATCATTTGTGATGTATTTAATTGAACTGTTAAAACTTTTTAGATTGTCTGAAGAAGGGTTTTCCCGAAAGCGCTAACCTGTGGATTTTTATTATCTATTAAACGGAGTTTGCACAGCAGTGTCCTGCCTTTCTCTTATTTGCAGTCATTTTATAATAAGAAATGACAGATATGAAAAGGAAATGGGGGAAGAGGGATGCACTGATAACTAAAATGCACTAACTTTCATCAATGTTTACATTAAACAAACTTGATGCTTTAAGTAAGTTAGCAGCAAACAAAGTGATTACTTAAATGCTGGCAAACAATGAAATATAACTTCTGATATATCCAGTAAAATACATTGTATTATAAACATTGGGTATAACTATTATCATCATCTATTTATTTTAAGTAATACATTTTTAAAGACTTCATCAATAAGGGCGAATATGTTAAATAAGTGCATGTTATAATCTTTTTCTAAGGTTTTATATATGATACATCTTACTTTCCTATGATTTAATTGCTTGTCACCTATCTTTCATGTCAATATTAATTGCTTATACAATAAGTAGACATTTATATTGTATTAGAATTCTGTCTAATCTACAATAGTACTGTATCTGTTCAAAATAATATAAATATTGCTTATTCCTATTACAAATATTCTCCATATGATAATTCAATTTATGGAGCTCAGATGTTCTGGATTGTCAAGGTATGAGTGATAATCTGATGGACTTAGGTTTATCCATCAGATTAGGAATGCTTTGCATTCCATGGCTAGTGTGGATATTAGTTTTGTTAACATTTATTAATTTAAATTTATTTCACAAAAAACATTTTAGTATGCCTGACTAAAACATTACTTTATTGGTAAACAATCAAAGTATAAAACTGATAATTTCCTTTAAAAGCTCAAACATATAGTTTATAGTTAGCAAAGGAAAATGTTTAATAGTCATAATAAAACAAAAAAATACATAGTCTAAATAACCTAAGATAGGTTTAACTTTATTATCTTTAAATACCAATGGCTTAAACAATCCTAGCCAGAGATCAAATCTACTGAAATATTTAAAACTGAACAAAGCGCAAATTGTCTTCCTTCAAGAAACTCATTTCAAAACAAATGACAATTACAAATGGAATCCTAAGGAATATATGGTATTGGCGCATTCCACTTATAAAACAAAGACAAAAGGGGTAACAATTTTATGGAACACAAATGTGATTAACACACAAATAATTTATAATTATGAAGATAAAGAAGACCTTATGGCATTAGTACTAGTTCAATATAATAACAGAATATGGACCCTAGTCAATCTATACTGGTTCCCAGGCATCGGATCAGGAACTGTTAAAAAACACTTGGATTTCATTTCCAATAATTATAAAGGCAACTTAATATTAGGAGGAGATTTTAACTGTATATTTGATATTTCTAAAAATACAAATAAAAGACAGCTGCATACATCTGCTGTATCAAAAGCTTTAAACAAGTGGGTAGAATCATTTCATTTTGTAGATACTTTCAAATTTAAAGAAGATAAATCTTTGTTGTTTTCCCATCAAGATCACAGATTTGGTACCCAAACTAGAATAGATAAAATATTTGCTGCTCATGACTTAAACTATAAAATCATTAATTTCTCAAACATTCCTGCCCCTTTTCAGACCACAATTCATTGATACTAAAACTTCTAAATGGATACAAACCATTAATCTTTAACTCCAGAATTATGGCATATATAACTAAAATTAAAGAGTTCAAACCCTGGCTATTATATGAATTACAATTCTTCTTAGATATTAATCACACTGCAGAGATAAATAAAATAATAATATTGGACTCATTAAAAGCTTAAAACCAAGTCTAGGAGGATGAGGTGCCCAAAACAAAATCAATAAACAGGAAAAAATCACCAGCAATCCGAAACCACCTTAAAACATTTAATGTGTTCCACAGCAAGCAAAGCACAACACAGCACACAATGATAACACTGAAACTACTACCAGTTCGTTTTCGTCTCCAACTTCATCAGAAAAATTCTGACAATCCAAACCCCTCCCCATTTATACATTTGCACACTGCCAAAACTTAATGTCATGTGACATTGAATTCAATTTATCCCTTTCCTAAAAATACCTTAAAAACAGGCATAATAAATACAAGCATAATAAATACAACTTTTCCCTGTTTAAAACACTTTTAAATATCTAAAAACACACTTTCAAAACCTGTAGTAAATAAACAGATGGATATAAAACAATGAATGTATGTTAAAAATGAATAAATTAATGTAAAAAAATCAAGTAAAATCAGTCTTCTTGAACAATATTTCAAACCACATGTGTGTGAAATTCATAACTTGTCTGCTCTTAATTTTAAAACTGGGGCTAGGGAGACCATGTCATTCAAACCCGGCCACCTATTGGCTTCTAATACCAGTTGCCAGTAAACCTCTCTATATTCCAACATGGCCACCCAAGAACCACCCCTACCATCCATTACCATTTCATCTAATACAAAAAAAGTGTAGGAAGCACCTTCACAGCTCAAAGTGTGTTTATATAATGTGTTTCTGTTGTTACTCCTCTTAATGTCGTAAAGGTGTGCATATATTCTTTTCTTTAAACACCTTTCCATCTTACCTTTGTAAAACGCTTTACATTTCTTACCGGTTGCAATGTAAACAAGTCCCTTAATTCACAATTAAAATAGGCTTTAGAGGTAATGTGTCTATTCCTGTTACTGACAGTAATTTCAGAAGTATCAGCTATAAAAGGGCATTGTTGGCATGCTCCACACTTGAAGGTACCCACTTTTCTAATTATGTTTCCCCCAAGTTTGTTTTCCATAAGGTCCTTAATACATCTACCTCTTCTGAAGATGAATTTTAGTGGAACATCAAATTTTAAATTCAAGTCAGGGAGCTTGGAAAATCTGTTCCATTCCCTCTGGACAATGTCTCTAATGACCTGCGCATCACCACTAAAATCCACAATAAAGGCATTCTCGTAGGAGTCACTGTCTCCATTGCTCATTACCCTTACTTTTATACCTGTATCACCTGAATGTAAAATTGGTGTAAATCTGTCCTTTCTATACTGCAATACTTCTTCCTGGATTTCCTTAATCAAGGTCTCTGGGTATCCTCTTTCTAAAAACATACATTTTAGTAGGTCACACTCATCCAAAAAATCATTGTCATCAAAGGCCATTTGACTACCATGTACATATTGACCCTTCACTCTTCCTTTCATTTGAAGTATGGGTGGGCACTAGAAAAGTGTAAAAATGAATTATAATATGTCTCCTTCCTGTGTACTTTTGATTCAAACCCATTACTACTCTTCCTAATATGGACGTCCAAAAAGTCAATACTGTCATAACCTATCTTATATGTGAATCTAAAAAAATCAGTACTGTTGGAAATGTGTTCAAAGAAGTCCATAAATTTCTCCTCACTATCTGTCCAAAATATACAGATATTGTCAAGGAAATGTTTGTATAGTGCCCAACAATCCTTAAATACTGAATTAAACACATACTTTTGCTCCCACCTTTATGAGATCAAGAGGGGTAACAACAGAAACACATTATATAAACACACTTTGAGCTGTGAAGGTGCTTCTTACACTTTTTTGTATTAGATGAAATGGTAATGGATGGTAGGGGTAGTTCTTGGGAGGCCATGTTGGAATATAGAGAGGTTTACTGGCAACTGGTATTAGAAGCCAATATGTGGCCGGGTGTGAATGACATGGTCTCCCTAGCCCCAGTTTTAAAATTAAGAGCAGCGAAGTTATGAATTTCATATACATGTGGTTTGAAATATTGTTCAACAAGTTTGATTTTACTTGATTTTTTTTAATTCATTTATTCATTTTTAACATGCATTAATTTTTTATATCCATCTGTTTATTTACTACAGGTTTTGAAAGTGTGTTTTTAGATATTTAAAAGTGTTTTAAACAGGGAAAAGTTGTATTTATTATGCTTGTATTTAGTATGCCTGTTTTTAAGGTATGTTTAGGAAAGGGTTAAAATTGAATTCAATGTCACTTGACTTTAAGTTTTGGCAGTATGCAAAGGTATAAATGGGAAGGAGTTTGGATTGTCAGCATTTTTCTGATGAAGTTGGAGATGAAAACGAACTGGCAGTAGTTTCAGCATTATCATTGTGTGCTGTGTTGTGCTTTGCTTGCTGTGGAACACATTAAATGTTTTAAGGTGGTTACGGCTTGCTGGTACTTTTTTCCTGTTTATTGGACTCATTAAAAGCTTACATATATGGTAAAACCCTAACTTCGTATAAAAAAATCAGAGAATGTGATTCTGAATTATTAGATCTACAATTAAAACTTTTGTCAGTAAAAACTGAAAAAAATGAAAATCATTTGGAGATGAAAAAGAAAGTATAAGTATTAAACAAAAACTACAGCAAAATTCTAACACAAAAAAACTAGTTTAGCTTTAGAAAAAATAAAATTAATACATTGGTCACTTCTCCCAAATACCTATGTAATGTATCCACAAGAATCAAATACAACTGCAAGCTAATAACATTAAAAGTATCTTCCATGAAAATAAAGGGGAAAATGTCTTGGATATAGGTGACATTCTTGATGCATCTAGAAATCACTATATGGAACATTTCCAAAAAGAAAATATACATATCAATTAAATCTAGATGTAAAATGTTATAATATAAAAAAAATAGAAAAATTAAAACTAGATCTGCAAGCACCCATATCCTACAAAGAAATTACAGATACAATAAAAGAGGGCAAAAATAATAAAGCTCCATGTATAGATGGCAAAATTATGGAAATATATAAACTTTTTCCTTCAAAGATACTATCTCTCTTCCATAAAACTCTATTAGAAATTCAGTCACAAGCTTTAATACCACCCTCTTGGAGATATTCCTTAATCACACCAATCCTAAAGGAAAACAAATCCCCAAACCTCTGTACCTCATATAGACCTTTATCATTATTAAATAATGACTATAAGATATTTATGACAATACCAGATAAAAAATGAATGAACACCAGTGGAAGCAATAAATACAAACACAGGACCGTAACTGAGTTAATAGTTAAGCGCTTTCCCTCACTTTAATCAACATGAGCTTCTTCAGAAGAAACTTGTATGACAATATTAACTAACAGAATGAAATTACCACTATCAAAAACAATAAATAATGATCAAACTGGATTTATATATCATAGACACACACATGACAATATTAAAAGGATAATTTCGTTTATAGATTATGTAAATAAAGGAAATAAAGAAACACTCATAATTGACTTAGATATAGATAAAGCCTTTGATTCCCTAAATTGGGAGAATTTATTCAAAATTCTGGTGTTATTTGAATTTCCTCCTTCCTTTATTCTTCTACTATAGAATATATATATATATATATATATATATATATATATATATATATATATATATATATATATATACAAATAATTTAACGTATGTTAAGCTAGGTCTTTCACCTCTGAATCTATACATATAACAAAGGGTACTAAACAAGGATGTCCCATGTCACTGATTCTATTTGCTTTGGCTAATAAAATATTGGCAGATTCAATACGTAACCATACAAAAATCAAAGGAGTAGATATTTATGAACAATACAATTCTAAAGTAATGCTCTTTGCTGATGACATATTAATAACATTATCCAATACAAAAGAGACATAAGAAGAATCAGCTATTTTAATTGAGACATTTTACAGGACTTCAGGGCTCAATTTCAATAAATTAAAATCAAATTTTTTATTTTTAAATTAAAAAAAAAATTGCAGACGAAGGGGAATTACATTATAGGGAAACAAGAATCCACCTTAAAGTATCTAGGAATTGAGTTATGCAAGGATAATAATGAATTAGTCTCTAAAAACTATAGTAATATCATCAATACAATTAAAATCTCCGTGGAAAAGTGGAACAGAATGATATTAACATTTGAAGATAAACTACAGTTAATACAAATGGTTTTACTACCCAAGATTCTATATATAGCTTTGGCAATACAACTGTTACCAGAAAGGAATATACTCAAAGAAATAAACTCATGCCTAATATTTTTTTATGGTTTTCCAAAACAAACAGAATAGCTTTAATACATCATATCAGACCATGGAAACAGGGAGGATTAAACTTTCCTGATATAGAAACATATCATTGGTTTTTCAGTGTGACCTTCTCACTCATTGTTTTAGTTTGATATAGAAACATATATAAAAGCATCAATATCTAAAACAATCTCAGATCAGATAAGTAAAAATTATTTTGCAAATTGCAAAGAATTACTAACTGTAATATCAATAAATGAATTTGATTTACAAAAACAAAATTTCATATAACAGATAAAAATAATTTTCCATGGCACATATTATGTATTAGTATGCAAAAAACATAACATAACTAAGCCCACAAAACTCGTATGATTAATAATTACATTGATTCATTTAGGAAAATTATTAATGCAAATATAGATTTAGAAATCTGGTTTGATCATTTAACACCATTCATAGTTACAAAGAGCAATCCGCATAAAATATGCAGAGAAATAAATAATTCCTGGGAACAAAAAGGGTTTGTTTGTTGGTATCAGTGTACTAAACTAAAAGTTCTGAATATGCAAATATTAGAAACAACATACAAAATTCCACAACAAGATTGACTAACTATGTAAAGCATTCTGACATATTCATAAGATTTATGCAGGATAATTAGTAATTCTTCATTTAAAGAAATACCTAAACTTACAAAATACCCTATATGAAATCATATATAATGATTATGACATTGGAAATAGCATTTTGAAATTTTACAAGATATTGATAAATTATAAAACAACACCCAAATCCTCATATTGGAATTATATAACAAAATGACACTCATTACAACTAACTGAATAAATTAAGTCAAACATTTTATTAGCAATAAAACATACATCCTTTACACAATACTGGAAAGTTTTTAATTGGAAATGCTTGCACAGAGCATTCTTAACTCCAGATAGAATTACTAAAATTAATTCTTCCACAAAGGTAATATGTTGGAGGTGTAAGCAAATACAAAATGCAGATTGGAATCACATTTTTTTCGAATGTGTTAAAATGAAGCCATTTTGGAATGGCATTGAAAACTTTTACAAGCTTTATTTAATGAATCATTTAACTTATATAAAGCTCTAGTATTGTTAAATGTTACAAAGGTCCTCATTTGAATGAGTCAAATATATATCTAGTATGGACAATACTTGTAATCTCAAGGAAGTGTATAACAAGAAGATGAAAAACAAACACAATACTGACTTTGGAAGACTTCTACAGCCTACTGAAGACCATAGCATTGTTGGGAATTAAAATTAAAGACTTAAGGATTCATTCTAAGCCATTTATTAACAATCCATGGAAAAAAGTCTTATCACTGATTGACACTTTACAATAACTGAACAGATACACTCTGATAACTGGATTGTTATACCTATAAAGTAATTGTATGTTTTGAGCTCTTTTATAGTGTCTGGCTGATGTAAATAGTGTACATAGTTATTTAAGATGTTATATACAAATACTATAGAATTTATTCGACTGTATTTGAAAAATAAAAAAAATTTTGAAGAAAAAAAAATAGTCACACAATACCTGTGCTTACAAGTAAGTCGAATTTAATGAAAAGTATGTTTAAATATCATTTAGCAGCAAGCCTTGTTTTCTAAAATGCCGGCAACAAACTCAATGACAGTCAGTTATGTATAACTGTCACAACTGATGTGGCTGTTTCACATGCAAGTTTATTGTGGTTTGCCTGCTGTTTGTAATGCACGTGTTGGTACACTTGTATGTGCAAATGTGTTTTTCAGTGTCCAGTCTTTTGTACATAGCCAACCTATTCACATACTGAATGGGTATCCACTGTGTCACTTTTCATACTGCTGTTGACAGACTGTCTGACATGCCCTGCACTTCAACAGGGTATTGCATCCTTTGATGTGCTGATTAAAACGTGCTTATATTATGTGTTTGGGGATACTTGTGCATACAGGCATTTCATTGGAACATTTTTAAATGTGTTAAATCAGCAAGCAGCATCAGGCTGTTGCATTTTGCAGGGCAGTGATTGCTAATAAATATTTGTATGTTATGAATACTTTTGTAGACAGACAATACTGTTTGTATAGCATAATATAGATTCTTGTGTCACAGGCACTATGTTTAAGATTGAACATTATTACTATTGTGTTGTGTTGCATTGTGTTGTATTCCTTTAAATGATGTGAGGTTAGCTGTTCGGCATATGACTTTTATATTTTCCATGGTACTGTCATCTCATTCTGTCTTCAGTATAACAATGTTAATTGATGGCTGTTGATGTGCCTCATTGCATGCACAGACACATGGAATACACTTGACATGCACATAAGCATAAATTGCTGGGCACAGATGCAAGGGAAGACCATGGAAATACTGATATTTTGTCAGACAGTCAGCTGTAAAATTTACTGAGGCATAAATCAGTATTAAACAGTGCAGGTCCATCTACTACTGTTATGTTATCATTTTCCCAGTATTGTTTTCCAAAGTAGAGTCATGTGTATGTTGCATGAGATGGTGTCATGACATGCCTCTCTTCAAATGTCAGGATAGGTAAGTGTGTTGGCTTTGAGTATGCTTGTCATGCATAATGCTGGGTGCTAAAATACTGTTCAGGTCAAGTCATGGTTTCCATTAGCAAGCTCTGTTATGCATTTCAAGCCACAGCCTTCAGTACGCTGCATGCATTGTATGATGGATTCAGTATCACTGGCGTGTCATTATTGAAAATGTCGATAAGTATAGATAATGGGACATAGTGAAGGTATTGTGTGCATGAGCAGCCATTTGCTAGCAGCAAGTCTGTTAATTATAATTGTGCTACATAATAATATTTGAGCCATTTCATCTGTGATTGTGTTTTAAATGAGACCTGCAATATATGCTAATATACCTTCATTCTCATATTCTGATTTGCAGACATCAAATGTCATTTGGATGCTAATGTCTGTTAGATTGCAGATGTGCACATCAGTTTCAGTTTAAAGTCAGCTATGATTTTCACAGCAACATGCAGCCTGATAGACATTTATTTTTCATTGTCATGGTTTTGATTATTTACATACATGACATATGGTGCTACAGTTGAGGATGATCATAACATATTCTATCGTTTCATAATAACTGTTTTCTGCCTGTGCATTATGTCACAGTGGGTATCTTATACAGACAGGTAGTATAAGGTATGCATATGTAATTTCTGTCATGTGTTGTGATTCATCTTTTTTTTTTTTTTTTCAAACACCTTTATTGAACCATCACCCATAACATGGGCAAATTCACACTCACAAAGAAGCAATCAAACTATGCCAACACAACACAAATAATACACTGCTGCACACAACACAACCCAAGCAACACCACATAAACCACTCAACTCCCACCCTCTTCCTTCCAAACAAGAAATATTTCCACCAAACCACCACCCATCACAAAGGCAGTTTGTGGTATTTGCATGGGAAGGATTGAGTGGATTGTGAGTGGTGTATTGTGATCATCTTGACAGCACTCAGGAACAAAAAATAGACCACCAAGTAATCTTGAATTGAATTTATTCAAAAGTCAAGCGCTTTTGTCCTTCATATATAGGACTTCTTCAAAACACCAAATAACTCATTAAAAAGGCGTAAATACCATCAAAACAACATGTAACAATGTATCAATTAGCATATAAAGCTTTTTAAAGCCATATAAAACATATTTTACTTCAAGTCGCCTCAAAAAATATATATTTTTCCAAAAAATACTATATTCTTTCCAGAACTCTTTTAATAAAACAATCTGAACACTATAAAACCCTATAATAACTTTGCTTTATTTTTCAAAATGGGCACAATGGAAAGTTTTTCATTCATGCCTGATTCTGATACAGCATTTAGCCTTAACTGCCATTGAACCTTATGAAGCTTTATGAGCTAATTGATATTTTGTCACATGTTGTTTTGATGGTAATTAAGCCTTAACAATGAGTTATATGGTGTTCTGAAGAAGTCCTGTATGTGAAGAAAGTGCTTCACTTTTGAATAAGTTCAATTCAAGCTTACTTTGTGGTCTATTTTTTTTGTTTCTTAGTGTTGTGTTACAGAAGTCTTTTTTGTATTTACGAATTACTGGTGAGACCATTGTTCTACTCTCCATTTTTTGGTTATTCATCTTGATAGAGCAGGGCACCCATGGGCGATCACCCATCAGACACTGGCAACAAGTACATTTTAGGCAACTGCAGGAGTCCTCTGATGATAATGTCTATGACAAAGATGAAGATGATGATGAGGAAGCTGGACCTGCACTTGCCATCATCCCTGCTAGACCCCAAAGGAGGTGACACCAGGAACCATAGCAAGATGATTATTGTGAGCAGATCTGAGAGGTGATGACTGATGTATGTCGAACACAGATGATTGACATGATGGAGAATTTCGTCCAGTACATGGCATGGGCTATGCTTGACACATTCAATGATGTACCCCGAGAAATCATTCCTGATGTCCATCCCCATTACAATCATGCGATCATAGGAGGTTACTAGGCTAACAGCCCCAGGGCCCTTACAAGCCTAACCAAGTTCAACCAGTGTTCCCAAGGGTGTCTGTTTCAAGTAGACACTAAAATCAGCATCTACTAACCCTGTCTATAAGGGACACAGGTGGAACCCTGGGAGTGAATTTACTGTTACCCATCCAGTCACCCATATTGCACTTAAACAGGGCCAATGAGGATCTTAGTTTAACATGAATAAAAAGCTTGTTCAAAGGTGAAGCAACCACTGGGAGACAAAGCTGTCTCTCCAGCGAGTTCTGTTGATGTCACATACCAGGTTAAGGTCCTTTGAGTGAGTGACCCCATGTGCCATTTGACATGTGAATGTGCAGCATTTTGATCAAAGCTGAGTCAGAGATTGCTCTATATACAAGGCACAGGTCACCTCTGAGCAGTTAGTGTGACACAGAGTAAAGTGGCAATGATTTCGGTCTGTCCACATGATACAAATCTTGAAGACCCTGAATTTTCTTCACAAGGAACCTTTGTGGTCTCCCCAGTTGCTGCAGGTGTTTGGAAAGGTACATGCCAAAGGGAGCTTTGTACTCTATTACTGGCCTGATGTGGGAAGAGTACAAGGAGGGTTATAACCTCTTTTTTCTGGAGGCTATGCCCTTACTTATGAGATGAGCAATATAAAATATGTACATGGTGAATGAAGTTAAGATTGGTGTCAATCTGTGTGCCCAGATCTCTCACCACTGACTGTGTGCTTAGAGTATTGCTATTGATGTGATAGTTGGCAGAAACATCACCCTTGCCAAAGGAGATGATAATGCATTTTTTTTAATTAAGTTTAAGACAATTTTGGCACCAGTCATTAGTCTGTGTAAGACCTTCTTTCAGTATGCTGACATCCCTAGGGGTTTCAATGATTGCTCCCAATTTGCAGTCATCAGCACATTTTGTCAGCCACAGTCCCTTAATTTTAGCCTGCACTTCAGAAAAGTAGATTCCAAACAGTAGGGGTCCCAGAACAGATCCCTGTGGAACACCACTAGTTACAGTGGTCACTCAGCTCCATAAATATTGTCTGCGTGATCCACTTGTGTAATGCTGACCCCATGGTGTTTGCCATATCAGTGATTGGACTGTATATGCACACTTGTGCATGCATACCATTCTGCTCCCATGCTTACAATGCAGATGTCATGTGACATTTACCATTATATTTCAATGTGTGCATGACACGCTACCACATTAGACTTTCCTGCAATATTCAGCTGTCTATAAATTTTGTCAGTTAACATGCAGCTACTGCTTCAGCAATTCCACTGTAAACATGTGTGCTACTGACAAAAACTAGCAAACAACATGTTGTCCTTAGTCCACAACTACCCAGTGGTATTGGTATGATCCACTGCTATCCTGTTTGGGGGACCCAAGAGAAGTCTTGACACCTGATGTGGATAAGGCTGCTGCTGGCTGAAAAATAACTGTCTTGGAATGTAAGGTACAGTCATTTAAAAGATTACAGTGGCAACACTTTAGTTTTTTAACATATTTAGAGTGTGATGTTCCACATGGTCTGAGGGTTTTAGAAATGCCCTCATACCATAATACATACCCCGAGTTACTCATAAAGTGGCAGGAGTTTAATTTGAGAATTGGAGCTGACTATATGAGACTAATGAATGAATATTTTTACAAAACTGAATGTGATTTACAATAGGAGATTATTCAGATTGATAATTAACTGCATGAAACACCTTTAACAAATGAGGGTTCACTGTTACATAACAAAATGCTTGAGAATTTAATAATATTTGAATAAAAGTTGATTGCCACTAAGAAACGCAAATTGAACTGAGATATTGGAGATTTTAGAAATGGGCACATTTTTTCTTGGCCTAGAGAATGCCCTATGCCTTTTACACAGGAGGTAGATATAATAATAAACAGCAAAGGATGAAACAGACCATGGACTCACTAAATGAATTTTCTCCTGATGAACTTGTCAGTGGAAATAATGTTAACTTAAATTCAACTAATAGGAATGTGCAACGTGTAGAATCAAACAATGTTACACATTTACCATCAGAAGCAAGTACTTCTGTGAGATCCACACACCCTCCCCCCACTAATGCAAATGGTACAACCCTGCTGAATCTAGATTTTCAGCAGGGGAAGACTCTAATTACTATCATATTACCAGAGAAAGTGGAGCAGGCAGTATGGAAAACATCAAAGAATCGAGAGAAGGAGAGGGAGAATTTGAGGGGCAGGAAGGGGACTCAAGGTCAGCAGTCCAACAGGTGGAAAAGCTGAGGACCGAAGACCAGCAACAGGACTCACAGCAACAAAAACTGAGTGAGTTTTCTGTTGTTAATCTATCTTCTTTTCAGTTAACTGAAACTGAGTTAAAGCTTTTGAATAAAAGTATAGGTTTCATTCCATCTAATGTGGACAATGTTGTAACAACGCTGACTGACCTTAGATTGTTTATAAGGAATGTGAGTCTGAAATTTATATTTAAGGATGCACGTGATATATCTACAGAGGTATGTAAAAACCCTAGTATGTTTATACGGATGGATTGTGCCATTTTAAATGCATTTGTGAGGGCATGTAAAAGAGAAATCCATAAGTATTATATGAAGTCTGAAAAAATGAAATACAACTTTCCTTGTCCGAGTTTCAAGATCTTGAGAAATTACAAAACAACAATGGTATTATTATTAAACATGCTGACAAAGGTGGTGCAATTGTTATTTTTGATATATATATATATATATATATATATATATATATATATATATATATATATATATATATATATATAGTGACTTTGATAGTTTTGTTGAAGTCCCTCCAGCAGAGGTATTTAAATGTATAAGCAAAGTTAATATGCATATTTTTGAGATGCAACTTAATAATGACATCAGTACTGAATTGTCTAATGATTTTACAGTTCCATGCCCTATGACACCTGTTTTATATGGTCTCCCAAAAATTCATAAAAGTTTAACCCATCCACCCAAGTGTCCTATTGTACCTAGTTCTGGCTGGGTCACCGAACCTATTTCTTACTTTTTACAGGTTACTTTAAATAAATATTTATATAAAGTTAAATGTATTAAAGATACGAACAATTTTTTACAACAGTTATATTGCTGGTTTAATGAACATCAGAATGTTGAATTTTTATTTGTAGCTCTTGACATTAAATCATTATTTATGATGCCTCTACAATATGGGTTAGAAGCACTACGTGCCTTTTTAAGTAGAACATGTGGCATAGTTGGTAGAGAAGTGGAAACAATTTGTGAATTGACAGAAGTGGTGTTGACTAATAATGTGTTTATGTTTAATGAATGCACATACATACAGAAAAAATGGGGTGTCGATGGGAACCCCAGTGGCAAATATGTATGCCAATACTGTTGTTTTGTGCTGGAAAGAGCAATTTGTTTATAGTAAACTGCATCCTTTTTTATGACAAAATATTATTTTTAAATGCTTTGTTCATAGGTTCATAGGTAGGTACTAGGCTATTGGCCCTAGGGCCTATATAAGCCTAGCCAAATGTACCCCGACTTTCGCCACCCAAGAAAATTATTTTCCTGTGCCACTGTCGAGCAGAGCTGCAGAAGTGATCCCAGGGATGAATTTCCTATCTCCCATCCAATCATCAAGATTTTTCTTGAAGAGTGCTAATGAGGAGCTTTGTTTGATATAGATAGGTAGTTTGTTCCAGAGTATGGGAAGTCTCTGGGACAGGAATCTATCCCTCCAGCATGTTCTGTTTATTGTGGTGATGAGGTTTAGGTCCCTAGAGCATTTAGCTCATAGGGATTGTGATTTCTTTAAGTGGAACATGTCTAAAAGCTCTGGGTTTGACATAGCTTTGTGTGTTAGGCAGAGATCGCCTCTGAGTAGGCGATATGCAACGGAGTAAAGCTGCAGTTTTTTGAGACGGTCTGCATAGGGCATCTCTTTGAGGCTGGCAATACTCTTTGTGAGGTGTTTCTGTTGGCTTTCCAGTTGTTGTAGATGTCTTGTGAGGTACATACCAAAAGGGGCATTGTACTCTATTATGGGTCTAATGAGTAATGAGTAGAGGGGAACAATGACCTCTTTTTTCCTGGATGAGAAACCTTTTGTGATGAGGTGTGCCATGCAGAAGGATTTCCTGACTACTGTGGCAATGTGATTATCAAAGGAGAGACTACTGTCCACCTGTGTCCCAAGGTCTCTTATCACACTTTCGGTGTTAAGTAGACTACCACCTATGTGGTAGTTCATGCATACTGAGTTTTTACCAAAAGGGATGACAATGCACTTTTTGGCATTGAGCTTGAAGCCATGGCTTTGACACCAGGCATCTGTGTCAGTGAGGCCCTTTTGTAGGATGTCCACATCTTTTGGAGTTTTGATTATGGCTCCTAGTTTGCAGTCATCTGCGAACTTAGTTAGCCAAAGACCTTCTGTGTTGGCTTGTACTTCAGAGAAGTAGATACCAAACAGGAGAGGATCCAGGACTGAACCCTGTGGTACTCCACTTGTCACTGGTCTAAACCTGGATTTGGAGTCTGCTACTTTCACAGTGTGGGTTCTGTCAGTGAGCCAGTTGGCAACCCATCTTGTGACATAGGGATTTATACCTAGTTTAGTGAGTTTATCTATAATTCCAGAGTGGGGGATGGTGTTGAAAGCCTTGGCGAGATCTAGATAGACTGTGTAAACCACCTTACTCTCATCTATGGCTTTGCTGACTGCTTCAGAGAAGTCTATCAGGTTTAGGAGACATAATCTGCCTTTTACAAACCCAAACTGAGTGGGGTCCTGAGTTTGGAGATTACCAATGTCATTGTTTATAAGTTCCATGATGATATGTTCCATAGCCTTGCAGACCAGGCTCATTAGGCTAATGGGACTTTAGATTACAGGGTCTGTGGTGGCTCCCCCTTTGTGGAGTGGGATAACTGTCAGTGTGCACCATTCAGTGGGCACATAGCCTGAGGTGAGGCTATGATTGAACATGGTACTTAGGTGGGGGTGCCAGTTCATTCTGTAGTTCATGTAGAACATAGCCTGGGATGTTGTCAGGTCCCATGGATGCTGTGTTCTTGGCTTTGGATAGTGTGTTTTTTACCTGTGCAGCTGTGATTACAGAGGAACTTTGCATTCTTCTGGTATAGAGATGGGCCCTTTAGGGGATGACAGGGGGGTAAAGTTAGCACTGAACCTATTTGCCAGGATGTTGGCAATATCAGTTGGTTCTGTATATTTAGTGCCATTGTGCTGTAACTCAGAGCAGATCTGAGTGTTGCCATTGAGATTCTTGACATAGCTCTAGAATACTTTGTGGTTGTCTTTAGAGTTAGAGGCGATTTTGTTTTCATAACTAGCTTTGGAGGATTTTATGAGGGATCTCAACTTCTTACTGAGGCTGACCAAGGAGTTTCTCCAATCATCGGATTTTACTCTTTTTTGCAACAGTTTCTTTCTTCTGTTGTAGAGTTGTTTATGGCAGGGGACCACCAGATTGGCTTCCTTTTTTTGGAGAATAGCATCTTGGTTCTGTTAGGGATTGCACGATCTATGCACTCGTGTAAGTGCTTATAAAGTGTATTTGTGTAGGATTCAGCAGTCATACCTCTATTGTCCGTCAGCATGGGTGTCGTGAAGTTTGCCACTTCTGTCTTAAGAAGCGTGAAGTTGGCTTTGGAGAAATTTTTTACTGTGGTTTCCCCAATGGAGGGGTGGGGGAGGGATGTGGATGTCTAGGGTGATTAGCTTGTGGTCGGATCTGACCAACGAGGAATTGACCTCTGGTGTGGAGCACCGGTTGCCAATGTTGGTAATAACCAGGTCTAGGATATTGCTGCCCCTTTGTGGATGACATATCTTTTCCTGTGGGCTGGTAATGATGCTGAACTTGAAGTATATATAGAATATTTAAATAGAACTACTAACTTTTTGAAATTTACAACCCAGTTTTCTGTGGATGCCATCAATTATCTGGATGTTATTCTAATTAAATGTAGTGGAGTTATAAATACTTTAATATATACAAAAGAGATGCACTCCAACCAATATGTCAGCAGAAATAGTATGCATGCTACACACACTTTTAAGGTATAGTCAAAGGACATATGCTAAGAGCCAGTCAACTAAACACAGGTGAGACGAGCTTTAAATTGGAACTGGACAGAATGACCACAGATTTTAAATGCTGTAGTTATAATAACCCATTGTTAAGACATACAGCAGATGAAGTTTTTATGGAAAGAACATGGAAAATGAGACCCCACTTTTCTAGTAATACTAGCCATATTAATTTTGGTCATAATTCTATTAAAAATAATAATATATGCTATGCCACAACATATAATCATTGATCACAGGGTGTTAAGAACATTATTAAAAACAATTGGGGTATTCTTAAAAATATGTCAGAAATAATCAGAATAGCTGGAAAGGCCCCATGTTCTCATATTGTACCTGTCTGAATTTAAAACAAAGATTATACTATAAGGACTTTAATAAAAAGTTGAATACAAGTAGAAAACATGGTACATTTCCTAGTTATAGTCGCATATGCTGTGATGATATAAATACAAGTTGTGAATTTATACATTCTAACACTAAGAAGAAACATACTTTTAGGTGTTTTGCAACTTGTAATGCCACTGCCATTGTGTATATGCCATGCTGTAAGATGTGTCAAGCATTCTATATAGGGAAATGCACAAGAAGGTTGAAGGACTGAATCACTGAACACAAATCTGAAATATGTAGAGAAGTAGCAACTAATGCTTTGGGTAAGCATATAAGGGGGAAAGGAAGTACACATACATTTAACTTTAGAGTGATTGACATCAGTCATAAGGAAAAAGGGGGTTCTTAATAATGAGTTACAAGTATGTGAATGCTCATGGATCACACTTTTAGAAGCTGATTGTTTTCCATGTCTAAATACAGCAGTAAATACAGCAGTAAGTATTAAACTTATTTTAAAAAGAAGACATTTAACTTTGAAATAACATCTTGTGTGGATGGGGCTTAATAAAATGTTTACCCATTTTATGGCTATACTGACTTTGAGTAACATTTTATCTGTATATATGTATTTAAACTGAAGTGCTTAATGCAACTGTGTCATGTGATTAGTCTTATGGTTTCAATTTACTACTTAAATGAAGGCATTTGATCTCTTTTTTTACACAATGATGAAGGGTTGATCCTGAAAGCTTTGTGATTATTTTCCTATTTGGAATAAACACTGCATTTTACCTCAACATTTCCAGGTTTAGATTTTTTTACTACAATGATTTGTGTATTGCCATATCATGTGCATGCCCATGTGTTTTGGATGACAGCTGTCATGCTGTTCTACTAGCATAATGACATTCTGTGTGGCATGTGTTGGCAAAGTAGATACCATAATGGGTCATATAAATTTGTGTCATACATATGGGCAGTCTTCCTTTATAGAATGCATAGACCACCAATGCAACGTTCATGTATATACAGTCGTAATGATAATCTAGTAAAAGTACAGTATGCCATCTTTAGTCTGTGTTACATTTCCACATCCATTTATTATTCACATAAATTTATACACTCCATAAAACGGCATACATATTCAATGATTGATGTAAATGTCTCAGCACAAATTCTAATCCATAAGGAAGCACCATTGTACCTTTAAAATGTGAACAGTGAATGGCTTAATGTTAATGTGCTGTAATGTTTCTCACAGGAGTGTACTCTGCTTAGTAATGACCAGGGTAAAAATACATATAGATGCAGGTGTGTATTCCACATGTTTTTACATTGACATGACTGTATATGTGTATGTCATACCACTTCGTAGCTTGATGCATGCCTCTTGCTCATATATAATTGCATGATACTCTGTGTTTAATTTATACATGCCCAATTTTGTTAATGTTGGCAATGCAGTCTTCCCACATGGCATACATTTGCCATTTGGGCTTCAGTCTGTGTTGGACTGACTGCAGCACCACCATATGTTGTGCACACATGTATTTGCAATGTGTCACCTTTCCTTGTTGTCCTGCTTTATTGTTTGCCTATGGAGATTGTATGTCATGTCTTCCTTGATGTGGGCTCATGTCATTCACCTCCCTTCCAACTTTGTTGTTATATAATGCATTTTGTACATATGTTCACCTTTGTTGGAATTCTTTTCCATTGCCATGTGTAAGTTTGGTTACAAAGTCAACTTCTTGCAACTCTATGGCCATTATACAGATGCAGAACATCTGCAGACAAGTTGGTGGTTACTGCTTTCACTACATCCTTGTTCTTGTTATACTTGTGTGTTACATTTTAACCAGTGTACATTGTTGAAATTCATGTGCACAACCTTGTATTGGTTATATAACAGTAATGTTACATTTGTGACCATATATTATTATTATTACATGTTACTGATGTGTGCATGTTTATTTAGATTGCTTTCATCTAATTTCCTCTTACTACAGAAGGACATACATATACTACTACACCTCTGTGTTTCCTTTGGCATGGCACATATGTGTGTTACATATGCATTCCATTACACATCTGTTTGGGTTGTGTATACCATTTTGTGTAAGTAGCTTGGTTATTTGCCTTTCACATGCAAGGGCAGAGGTTCTGCTCTGTCCTTTGCTGGTATTATCTATCATTCCAAGATCTGCATTTGCTCATGTTTGATGTTGCTTGGCTTACACTTGTGCTGCTGACATACTACTTGGATACTGATTTATTTATCCAGTGTGTACTGTGAACCCTATTTATTACTGTACAACACTCATCTACTATTAGTCATACATGACTGGGTATGACTGCCACACAATTTGCAACATGTCATAACATGATAGTGCCTAGGTATGTATGCATGTATTTCTGCATTTCACCATGGCTGCTATGCATCTTCATCATCTTTGTCAACTTTTCATTGCCCTTATTGTGCAAAGTGCCATCTGTGTAACTTACCTATCCTTGCTGTTTATTTCCAGCCTTTGTCTGTCATGTGTTCTGATATTTGGTATATTGGTATACCTGCTATGATGGCCTTTTCCTCCTATTTCCCTATCTTTATCTTTCCTTCTTTTCTTAAAAAATAAAAAATGGGGCCTATTCCCAGAAAGAATGTCCTTCCCCCTCTAACTGTTGCACAGATTTTCCTATTGCAGCATGCCTCTTGAGTGACCCTCTTCTTCACTACAACCCATGTCTGCTTTTTATCTCCCTATTTCCTTGGGTGTGTTCATTACCTGTGTTCCCCACATGTCCTGCACCCATTGTTAACTAATGTCAGAAGTGGCAATGTGGCCATGCTTGCCCTTCACCATTATTATTTTTTTTTATTTGAAACTTTAATGATTCCATTGGAATCTGTAAGAGATAGCTAGCATATATAATAATGGAGTTACTGTATGTAGATATTACATAGTTGTCTGTTAGCTTACTGCAGGGACTCTGTTGTAGATATGTTTTTATAC
The DNA here is from genome assembly GCF_019279795.1 of Protopterus annectens. Classification (NCBI taxonomy): domain Eukaryota; kingdom Metazoa; phylum Chordata; order Ceratodontiformes; family Protopteridae; genus Protopterus; species Protopterus annectens. The sequence goes on from NC_056729.1 coordinate 985,685,691, forward strand.
TCATTTGTGCATGGTTATATATATTTTTATTTAGTCATCCAGTTATTTAATATTATAGTACATTTATTAATGTATAAATACAAAGGAGATGAATGGGCTGAGAATAGATGCAATTCTATTATAAATCCAAGGTGTTCAATCCAAGCATCCAAAATAATCCTCATGTAATACGATAAAAGTCCAAGCAGATATTTATTAAAACTGTACAACAACAACGCAACTGGATAGCATCATGATGACTAATGGCAAGCGCTTTCACCTACAAGGCTTCCTCAGGCTGTTAACATTCAAATAAAATACCAGTATTTATAGGCTTTCGCCATGACATCACATCCTTTTAAAAATTTTTGATTTCAATTAATACACATAAATATACACAATAATTAAATACATTTCTAATTTAAAATCTCACAACTTATAAATACAATTGTATAAATTAAAATGTAAACAATCACATATATTACATAGAGATTATAAATATCTTTAATAATAAGCTACTAGTTTATTATGTAGGCTTACTAAGTCTCTTCCCTTTTAAGATAGGTTTGATAGGTACCCTATCATTTAGGCCAGGTGGACAATCAGCCCTAAGTCTGATGATCCACTTGGCCTCATTCTGTTCAGATTGTTCCAGGTATCACCTCTCCGAATGGTAGGATGATAAATCTGGATAACTAAGAATTTAAACTGGTGCTCAGTTGAGGTATAAAGTACATGTTTTGAGAGTGCATTCTTTACAGATTTAGTTCTTAAATTATATAAATGCTCCCTAATTCTGTCCTTTAGCTGCCTGTCAGTTTTGCCTACATAAAATGCAGGACAAGAACCGCAGGTGGCCAAATAAACTACATGTTGTGAGTTACAATCAGCTGAACAAGAAAAATTATAATAATAATGTGTGACAGGGTGTATAAAACTGGCATTTGTATCAATGAAATCACAAAAATTACATCTCTGACATGGCATGGTACTAGATGTGTACATATAATTAATGTGAGATCTGGATTCAAACTGTCCAGAATTACATAACATTCTATACAGATTCATTCTGTTCTTATTTATACAATTAGGTGTGTCACCCACCACTTTAGAAATGTTAGGGTCTACCTTCAAAATATCCCAATACTTAAAATAAACATCCTTACTTTGATTGACATCCTGAGTATAATAAATGCAGGCTTTGGTTGTATAGTCACCAAACGCCACACGTATATTCTCGTTGTATATCTGTATATCCTGTACTCCTAGTATAATATGGCAAAGCTCTGTTGTCTCTAAGTTGATCTTCGGATGAAATATTCTCTTTGATTTCATCAAAATAATATGATCTCTCTTTCAAATGTTCACTAAGTTTCTGAATTTTCTTCCTATAACCAGCCTCAGTAGGATTCATGCGGGACGCTCTCATGGCTTGTCCTTTAATTATGTTTTTAAATATATAGTTAGGATGCATACTAGTTCTATGCAAAAGGGCATTCTTATAACATGTTTTCCTATGTACCCCCGTATTTAGTAATCCATTGGGTGACCTTTCTATAAATACATCCAAATATGAAATAAGATTTTTGGAGGCTGTCATAGTGAATTTTAAATAATTAGTAAGGGAATTCATATGCTGCAAGAAATCACATAATTCATTATATCCAGAGCTCCATATCAAAAACAAATCATCTACAGATCGGGCATAGAATTTAACATGTAACTTGTAACTTTCTAATTTGAACAATTGTTGATTCTCCCAGTCTGCCATAACTAGGTTGGCGCAGCTATTGGCACAAAATGTGCCCATAGCTATACCATCCTTCTGAATATATATCTGATTATCAAATTTGAATATATTATGATGCAGAACAATTTCCATGAGTTTACACAAAGTATCCACTTGATAGTTTGTCATATGTTGGTGAACTAACATACATCTGCGAATACCCTCTATGCCTTGTAAGTTAGGTATGGTGGTGAATAAAGATTGTACATCGAGAGTAACTAACCAAAAATCATTAGTAATAGGTACATCTTTCATTTCCTCATATAACATAATGAGGAATTGTTTAGTGTCTCTTAAAATGTACACATACTATTCTACTATGGGTCACAATTTCGATTCCAAATACAATGAGATGGGTTCAGTAACCCAACCTCGCCCAGCCACTATAGGTTGCATGGGCGGACAGTTGGGATCCTTATGAATTTTCACCACCATACCTAACTTACAAGGCATATAGGGTATTTGCAGGTGTATGTTAGTTCACCAACATATGACAAACTATCAAGTGGATACTTTGTGTAAACTCATGGAAATTGTTCTGCATCATAATATATTCACATTTGATAATCAGATATCTATTTAGAAGGATTGCGTAGCTATGGGCACATCTTGTGCCAATAGCTGTGCCAACCTAGTTATGGCAGATTGGGAGAATCAACAATTGTTCAAATTAGAAAGTTACAAGTTACATGTTAAATTCTATGCCTGATCTGTAGATGATTTGTTTTTGATATGGAGCTCTGGATATAATGAATTATGTGATTTCTTGCATATGAATTCCTTTACTAATTATTTAAAATTCACTATGACAGCCTCCAAAAATCTTATTTCATATTTGGATGTATTTATAGAAAGGTTACCCAATGGATTACTAAATACGGGGGTACATAGGAAAACATGTTATAGGAATGCCCTTTTGCATAGAACTAGTATGCATCCTAACTATATATTTAAAAACATAATTAAAGGACAAGCCATGAGAGCGTCCCGCATGAATGCTACTGAGGCTGGTTATAGGAAGGAAATTCAGAAACTTAGTGAACATTTGAAAGAGAGATCATATTATTTTGATGAAATCAAAGAGAATATTTCATCCGTAGATCAACTTAGGGACAACAGAGCTTTGCCATATTATACTAGAAGAGAACAGGATATACAGATATACAACGAGAATAGACGTGTGGCGTTTGGTGACTATACAACCAAAGCCTGCATTTATTATACTCAGGATGTCAATCAAATTAAGGATGTTTATTTTAAATATTGGGATATTTTGAAGGTAGACACTAACATTTCTAAAGTGGTGGGTGACACACCTAATTTTATATATAAGAACAGAATGAATCTGTATAGAATGTTATGTAATTCTGGACAGTTTGAATCCAGATCTCACATTAAATATATGTGCAAATCTAGTACCATGCCATGTCAGAGATGTCAATTTTGTGATTTCGTTGATACAAATGCCAGTTTTATACACCCTGTCACACATTATTATTATAATTTGTCTTGTTCAGCTGATTGTAACTCACAACATGTAGTTTATTTGGCCACCTGCGGTTCTTGTCCTGCATTTTATGTAGGCAAAACTGACAGGCAGCTAAAGGACAGAATTAGGGAGCATTTATATAATTTAAGAACTAAATCTGTAAAGAATGTACTCTCAAAACATGTACTTGATACCTCAACTGAGCACCAGTTTAAATTCTTAGTTATCCAGATTTATCATCCTACCATTTGGAGAGGTGATACCTGGAACAATCTGAACAGAATGAGGCCAAGTGGATCATCAGACTTAGGGCTGATTGTCCACCTGGCCTAAATGATAGGGTACCTATCAAACCTATCTTAAAAGGGAAGAGACTTAGTAAGCCTACATAATAAACTAGTAGCTTATTATTAAAGATATCTATAATATCTATGTAATATAGGTGATTGTTTACATTTTAATTTATACAATTGTATTTATAAGTTGTGAGATTTTAAATTAGAAATGTATTTAATTATTGTGTGTATTTATGTGTATTAATTGAAATCAAAAATTTTTAAAAGGGTGTGATGTCATGGCAAAAGCCTATAAATACTGGTATTTTATTTAATTATTAGAAATTATTTAATTATTGGGCAGGATTCACGAAGCCTCCGTGTAAGAGATACAAGGCTTACACGGAGACTGCAGTTAAATGGTGTGACGTCAGCATGTCATGCATATGCATGAGGGCATGCTGAATCACACCTAAGGCTAACATGGTCTGTGGAAGACAGTAGGGGGCATGTCCGTAGGCCGAGCCCTGCAAGCGGACACGCCCCCAGAAGAGTAAAAGTGCCCAAAGTAAACACCCACGACAGAGTACATGGAAATGTGAATAAACACAACACAACACATGCCCCCACAGTCTATGAACATAAAATTATATAAATGAACATCTTATATTTTTTTAACTGCAAAGATGTTTGCCCGTGAGTGCGCTTATGCTGGCGTTCAGCTCAGCCACAGTTAGCAGTAAGTGGAAAAGCATATAAGAACTAACTATGCAAAGTAAGCCAAAAAGCAATAGCGTAGCGGTAGAAATGTCGGCTGAAGAGCAGGCAGTCATGGTTCGAGCCCCCACAACATCAATTTTTATTTTTAGTGAAATAAGCACAAAACAAGTCCCTGACATATATGTACACATATAAAATTATATTTTATGCAAAATGTAATGAAATAGGCCATTTATTTTGAAGAAATGTGAGATAAAATAATAAAAAATGCCAGATGTGCCTATAGCTGAGCTACAGTGGGTGAGCAGTGGTTTAACAGATGTAAAATGAGTGCCCGAAGGTGAGCAGTGGTTTAACACACTGAAACTGTGTGCCACTAGCTGAGCTGAGTGTATTATGAGTGCTGACAGCCAAACGAAGCGTAAACCAGCGTAACCCGTTTGCGCGGAGCTGCGCACCGTGCCAACAAGCTAACCGACGGGCAACGTTGAGCAAGCTGTAACAAAACTGCCTTTACACAGACACACCCCCTAGCCTGTCTAGACAGTCATAAAATATAAAAAGTAGTGGCCAGGTTCGAACCCAGGATACCATGCACAATAGTCAAGGTACTGAACCACTAAGCCATAACAGCTGTACTTAGAACTGCAGTAATAGAAAATATATAGGAATGAATAGAAAGTGGAGCATGACAAAGCAGGTTTTGTGAAGCTGATACAATTCCAAAATGGCCAATCACAGATAAGTGTGGGAAAAACGGCATATATAAGCCCCATAGGCGGGAATACACAGCATAAACGATTGTAGAACTAACTTGCAGCCAGAATGTCAGGACTAGGTGAGGGTAGTTGCTTTCGAGCACAGAGGTGGGGCGTTGAAGAGTCCAGATATATGGTCAGGCTCCTAGTCCATGATCATGAGGCCCAACTTATGCAGGGCCAGGTCCTGTGGGGAGCATATAGGGCTGAGGTGTGGGACCGGTTGGCTCATGATCTCACAAGTGCCACAGGGATTCCAAGGACTGGTGAGCAGGTCCGTCACCACCATGCGGATCTGAAGAGATGTAAGCAGGACCAATTGAACCTTTGGATCCAGGAGGCCCGGCAAATGCCCAACGCCCCACTACTGAGTAAGTTACATTTAATTATGTATGTAAGAAATTAAACTAGCTGATATTATGGAGATGTGTATTCCAATATTACTTCATTTATATTACAGCTGCAGGTGTCCGTTCTGCGAACCGCAGAGCCTATGGCGATAGGCTGGTGCGGTTGTGCCACCAGGCAGGTCAGTAATCCTCTCCCAGTAACTGTAAAGAAATATAACAGTATGACAGTTAGCAAAAGAGTGCAGTGTAGTCACTAAGTAATAAAATGTGCAAGTAACACTGTAAAAGTGTTTGCAAGTATTGCTTGATTACAAAAGTGTATTGCAGTCTGTAATCCAGACAGAAAAATGAAAATGTCTGAAATAAAGTCTGAAATAAAGATGCCCCACCTGTAATATAATAGTACACAACCTGCAGAAGGCTGAAAAGTACAGCTGCAGAAAATGAGCAAATCACGTGTGAAATATATCCCTGTTGAAACACTGAAACATGACAGAAGTGAGACTGCTGGAAAGGATTGTAATAACTACAGGTAAAACATGTCAATAAAGCCTAGAAGTAAGTACCATCCTGAATAGTAAAATTAAAACAAGTGAGGGAGTGTGAGAAAGAGTTATGAATCCACCAATAAAGTAGTAATAACCCCTGAATAAAGTATACTGCAGTCAGTACAGAATGAAATGAATGTGACAAGCAGAACCAAACTGCAAAATGTGTTCAAAGTGTTGCTGCAGCTGGAATGTGTATACCAAAATCTGGATATGTTGCTCTCAGTCTGCAATATGCAGATAGTATGATTGTCTGAAATACCAAACATCCACAGTTGTCTATAGCTATATAAAGCAAATGTAGCAGGATGATGTAGCTGAACAAAGCCAGATATGAACGTGTATGAATAACAATAAAATGTATATTGATGTAGCAGTAACAGTCCTATCACCAACTTGAAGTAGTTATCACATAGGAAACTGTAGGTAGAACAGTAGTGTGTATATATCTGCAGCTATTAGAAATGTACAGCATATGGATTGGTATTTGAAGGTGTTAATTATATTTTCTTGACCCCACCCTATAATCACATATAATCCATTCCACATGACATTGGTATGTGCGATCACAATTAACACCCCTGGACATTTGTCCTGTTGGGTCATACATATTTGCATGTACGTTGATGCATCTGCCCTGTTCATACATCCAAACCTGATGGCCTGTTGCCATCAATCAACCCTGCATGTTGTTGGACTGTGTATTGCTGTTCAAATTATGCATGTGTTATGCTCGCTGTTCAATGGTGTGAATATCTGGGTGTTTGGTTAATGGGAATACAAATGCATGCTGTTGCAACTAATTGTGAATGGTATTGTATGTTACTAACCCAAACTGTCATGACATAATGCAAAACATAGGATGACAGGGAAGGCGGGTTCCAGCGGACCCACCTCTCCCACCTCAGCTGGCGAGTGCACCTGGCACTAGTGCCCAGTCTGGACCCTCCTCCGGTGGCCCTGTGCCACCTGCGGGTGGAAGCGCTGCAGGGGATGGGGCCCATCCCCCCTCTGCAGGTGTGGCCAGAGGAGAACCACCACTCACCCCCGTAGCGTCCGGACTGTGATGCGTAGGGAGATCCGGGACTCTGTTCTTGGGCCCCTACGCCAGCTTGAGGCACAGGTGGCACAACTTACGGGCATGCCTGTTGCCCAGCCTACACAGCCCCCAGCACAGCCCCGTCCTGGGCAGTGAAGGAACAGTGGCAACTGCCCATGGGTGGGGGTATCAGTTCCACTGTTGCCATCTGTGGGCTCATGGGCTCTGGATATCCAAACATCCGTCCCCGTCAATGGTGTAACCCCCCCACGTGTCATACACCACCCCTGTACGTGTCTTGTTTGTCTTGTCTGTTGACCTACCCAACCTACCTCCCCAGCTATACCGACTTCCTTTACCTGACATACCACTCTCACCTGAAAAAAAAAAAAAAAAAAAAAAGGCACTCTGTACCCACAAAAAAATTACGCCCCATACATAGCTGCCCATTCCGCACACATGTCTGCTGGACATGGAAACTATCAATTACAATTGGCTGTACAACAAGTATTATTGTTGTCCTGACACCTCTCTCAGGGGTGGAAGGTTTCAAATGTCACACCAAATTACAAACATATGCACAGCTGTTGCTGATGAAGAAATGGGCAGCTATGGGCCTTACCTACATCCCTCCTGCAAAACCCAAGATTACCCTGTTTGTGAACCATTTTTCACCACTTTCCTGTCTCCCCATTTTCATTTCTTTCAAAGAAAATAGCGCGGGTGTGCGCCAGAGTAAGCACTGTTGAGTGGTTGTAAGCAGGTGTGTGTGGAGCTGAATGCCAGTGCGCATGCGGGAGCTCCGCGCAAACCAGTGCTAACCCGGTTACAACTGCTTAAAAGTGCCTTAGTCACTCTGATTGACAGGTCCTGTAGTCAGTTCAAAAGCAAAATAAAATCCCACTGTCAGTCCCGAACCCAGGACCTTGGAAACAGTTGTTTGCATGACTTACCACTAAGCCATAACTGCTATACAAGAACATTGTGCTGAAATAAATATATCATGCAATAGTAGGAATGAATGTAAAGGGAATATAGGATGTGTAGTACACAAAGCATGTCATGTATATTTACTGTCAAATCTAGTGGATTTGTATAATAGTAGTGTGTGAACAGAAACAGCCATGCTAGTTGGTAGCTAGTAGGTAATAATGTCAGTTATTATACATATATAAATGTATGTATATTGATATATATATATATATATATATATATATATATATATATATAGTTGTAGGTGTCAGTGTACATGCACACTTAGTACAGGAAACAGGAGAGATGAATGGAGAAATGTGAATCTACAACACAGCCTGAATCACAAGAGAGATCCTAACCGTTACACTCACACAACAGTGTCCACAGCATACCAGCATGGTCCCTGCCCTTACAATCTGAAAGGGCAATGCCTATCTCACATACCCTTTTATAGCACTGTCCTGAAATCACAGTGAGAACTGCAATCAGTACACAACTGGCTGCATGCAATTAGCAAATGCTGGCTTACAATTGGTGCAGAGGCCATCACATGGACTTATGCAGATACCTACAAAAGCATCCTGTACTCCAACTCCACACATGCAATACTTTCATTGCACTATCTGGAGGCAGAGAGAGAGAGAGAGAGAGAGCGAGAGAGAGAAAGGAAAAAAAAAAAAAGAAAATAAGAACACAAACAAAAACACACATAAGACAAACTAAGTTGAAGCTGTCATCAGTGTCAGTATCAAGCTGGGCTAGCAGCAGCAGGAAGCTATAGTAACGGTAATGCAACCAGCTGCGACAAACATAGGTAATGTAAAGTAACAAGTTAATAGTCTACATACTGTGAACCCTCCATATGTGTCATTGGTCTGTATCTATAGGTATGTCCATGTGATAAGTTGTGTGCACGTAGTTTCACCCAAAGGGGATGACTATACATTACATGTCATTCAGTGTTAGGCCATGATTCTGGCACCAGTTGTCCATTTCAGTGAGGCCTGTCTGTAGGATGTGTGTGTCAGCTGGTGTAACAACTATGGCGCTTAGTTCGCAGTCATCTGGGAACTTTGTCATCCACAACCCGCACATGTTTGCTTTCATATCTGAGAAGTAAATGCTAAACAAGAGGGGTCCTAGGACAGAGCCCTGTGAGATACCACATGTGACTGGCTTTGAGCCTGACATGGCTCCCGCAATATTGATATTATGGATTTTGTAGTTCAACCAGTGTGCAACCCATCATGTGACATATGTAGTAACATGTAAGCTGATGAGCTTGTCTATGATGCCTGAGTGGAGTACTGTGTTGAAGGCCTTAGGCAAGTCCAGGTAGGCTGTACGGACTGCTTTTCCCTCATCAATGGATGTAGTGACTGTTTTGAAAAGGTCAACCAGGTTCATAAGGCAGGATCTGCCCATCACAAAGGCAAACTGGGTGGGATCAAGTGTTTGCAGGTACCCAATATCGCTGTATATGCATCCCATAATGAATCATTCCATAGCTTTGCAGACCAGGCTGGTTATGTTTATGGGGCGATAGTTCCCAGGGTCAGTAGAGGTGCCACCTTAGTGGAGTGGGACCACTGTTGCTGTATGCCAGTGTTCAGGTACATATCCCATAGTACAGCCAAGGTTAAATATCAGTCTTATATGCGGTTGTATCTCCTCTTGGAGTTCACGCAGCACACATCCAGGGATACCATCAGGTCACATTGATGCTGTGTGTTCTGTTTTGCTGAGGGTGGCCCTCACCTGGACATCTGAGATGATAGGGAGGTTACATTCAGCTGTGATAAGTATTTCTAAGTGTGGGGGAGAGGGAGGGGAGATACTTGCACTGAACCTGTCTGCCAGAATGTTGCCAATATCTGTGGGTTCAGTGAATGTTAAGTAGGTGTGTAGTAACTCAGAGCATATCTGAGGCTTTTGGTCCATATGTCTAACATAACTGAAGAAGGCCTTGTGGTTATCTATAGTGTCCGTGGCCATTTCCCTCTCAGAGTTGGCCGTGGATGTTGTTATGAGAGACCGTAGCTTATCACCAGTGCTGACCACAGATGCCTTCTTTTTATGTGAATCTGCTTTGTCCTGCAGTAGCCTCCTTCTATCGTTATACAATTTGCCTTTGGCTGGGGTCCACCAGACAGGATGCCTAACCTTTGTGCATAGGGTCTGGGTTAGAAATGTGTGTGCATGTTCCATGCATTCTTTGGGATGTCCGTGGGAAGCATTCGCAAAGAGGTCAGCATTGTGGGTTGTGGCTTCCACTGGCCCAGTGGGCTGCATGGATACCATGTCAGTCCTAACAAGTGAAAATCTGTCTGTTCACATATATATCAAAGTAGTCTACTGTGCTGGTGGTGGTGGTGGGATATGTATATCCAGGCCGAGTAATTTGTGTCCAGATCACACTAGTGGATGGCGTTCCACATACAGTACCTTGGTATGCACCCCCAGAGTGAGGTTGTGCATTGGACCTGTCTCAGTGTGCTGACCGATAGGGCTTGCTACTATGTTGTATGGAATGTGGCAGGTATTGTTGCACAGGTGTTGGCTGAGCACTGATATCTGGCCAGGTACATGTGTATCCACCAAGAGACACACACATGCTACATATGGGAGTAGTAGTATATCACTACAGTTGAGTATCGTGTATAGTATGTGTGCCATATATTGCTGACATAGTTTGCTGATTTCCTGTTTGTGTTCTCTTTCAGGGACATGGCGCATCAGCGAAATCCTGCCTACTTTGCTGCAAAAGATGAAGAGATACACCAGAGCCTGGTGTGGGATTATGATATACTGTTTTCCCACACCAGCCAGAATCAGCAGGAGAGGGCTGCACTGTGGCAAGACCTTGTCCGTAGGGTAAATGACATTGGCACGCATAATAGGACATATGAGCAGGTACGACATCACTGCAGTGATTTAATCAGAAATGTCCGTCAGCGTGCATCGGATATCTACAGGCAACAGGTCACCACAGGAGGTGGGGTGGCCACACATCCCCCCCTCAGCAGACTGGAGGGGCTACTCCTAAGTGTTGTGGCTCCTGCCCAGGAACATCAACAGCAACACACCTGCATTATGATGGAGGCTGGATCCACACAGCAACACGACATGGAGCATGCAGGTAATATGCCATATGTACACTTGACTGTTCTGTACACTGTTAGTTTATGCATGTGTAAGGTGTGTCATTGGTATGTAGCTGTCAACATAGTATGTAATTGTGCAGGTGTGATATTGCCAGTATCAGCAGCTGACATGTGAAAGGCAACTGGTGTACTACTGAACTGTATCATACACAGTATCAATGGCACAGTTGTGCCCACTGACATTAATCGCCTCATTTCTGCAGGTCCCTCCGGTGTTACAGCAAGGCAGCCCATCCATGCTGGTGAGTGTGTTTTAACAAAACCTATAATAGTCCTGATAGTGCTAGTAATAACAGTGTAACTCAGTAGTGCTCTGTGTGTATACTGCGGGGTGTGCATGTGTGCATGTGTGCCTGTGTCCATGTGTCCATGTGTGCATGTGTGCCTGTGTGCCTGTGTCCATGTGTGCATGTGTGCATGTGTGCCTGTGTCCACGTGTGCATGTGTGAATGTGTGCATGTGTCCATGCGTGCATGTGTCCACGTGTGCACATGTCCACGTGTGCATGTATGCATGTGTGCCTGTATCCATGTGTGCATGTGTGCATGTGTGCCTGTGTCCATGTGTGCATGTGTGCATGTGTGCATTAGTGCATCACTGGTAACATTGTGTAGACATTGTAAACTGTGTTTCCTGTCTTCCTCCCAAAGGTTCTGGTGCTGCTCTGGTGTCCTGCAGCAGGGAACCTGAATCTGGTGCCACAGGTACTGATGATGATATCTGTGTAATGGCACAGGAAGGTGTGTCAGGGTCCATCATTCGTCAGCCAATTGACAGTACACAGCTGTCAACCCCATCATTGCGCACAGTCATCCTGCCAGTACATCCTATGTCGCCATTGTCCCTAGGTGATGGACAGGATACAGTGGGCATTCACCAGGGTAATGTGGTATCTGTGGCACATACTTCCCCACACAGCAGTCATGGGCAGGGTCCTGAGATGGTACCACACAGACAGTTGCCCATGGGTTCTCGTGGGAGCATCCATGGGCGTACTGCCTCTGGCAGACGTGCCCAAAGAGGTCTGTCAACCTCAGCTATGTTTCGGGCTGTCATGCAGGCACAGTCGCATATGGAAAGGTACACCAGACAGGGTCTGAGGGAGCTGAGAGCATGTCACACATCCATGACTGACAGTATGCGTGACATCGCGGATGCTATCCGTAATTTCACCAATGTCATAGACAGACGTTGTGGGGACATATTACAGCAGTTCCGCAACCACATGTCCATGAGCCTGGGCAATGGTGGATGGTTGCGGCATCGACATGGCCGTATGCCAGCAACAGCAGCAGCTGGCAGTCGGCAGGGATGACAACAGGCCCGCAGATGCCCCCATAGTGCCAGCAGCAGCCAGAGCAATGCTGGGTCTGTGCTGTCATCAGACCGCCCCAGGAGACCACGTGCACGTGGCTCTGGACATTCCCAACGGGGACCTGTGTCCAGTCAACACACTCCCGCTTCTGATGACAGTACCCAGTCTGGCTTAGTACCGGATACGGTCCGTAGCACCCCTGCCAGGCACAGGTACCGTGTCCGTGCCCACAGACACTGATCTGTATGACCTGCCAGGTGCAGTCTGTGGCTGTCCACAAACTCCAGTATATGGCAGCCATGAGGTGGAACTGTGTGCATGCATACACACATGCGAAATGTTAACACCTAGGGCTACCACATACACGCATACACTGCATCAACAGTGCCCCACCCTGTACTGCTGTCCCTCACCAACACACATACACATACATGTCAATTAGTGGTATCAGTGGCAGACTCAGGCATACGTAATTCACACCCTGTGCATATGATGAAACTGTGCCACCTCCTGCAATCTCCAACATCAGTGCAGGAACAGGTAAACATGTTGCTGATGCACAGGGTGACTACATATAAGTGTATTACTAGTATCATGTTGGTAACAGTACAGTGTGCTGATATGACTGTTTGTATATCCCAGCATGCCTGATGCAGTAACTGTATGACTGTCCTGAATTGTTATCTACACCCATAGTAAGTACCATAGTGTAACAGCTGCACATTATTGCATACCAGTGGTAAGGATGTCAACAGATAGCCACATACATAGGTAGCACAGGGGAGAAGCTAATGCAAGTAGTGATACGCAATGATGGACATGTACAGTAATGGTGGCATGTTGCCCACAATGACTATGCAATGAGGATGTTTGCGCATGTTGATGTGTGCAGTACCAATGTAATACAAATTACAATTAAATATGACATAATATCAGTTCTACCATGGACATCTGAGCTGTGTATTCCTGGGTACATGCTGATAGTGCCTGCATATTTGCACTGTTACCTACTGGAAGTGATACCCCTTCTTTGTTGTACAATGGACTACTTCCAGCCCTGCTTACTGCAGCTTTGTTTGCATGCATGTTTGCTTGGGGTTCCCTGGAACACTGATTCCACCTGCAATGCAGAGTTACAGAGCTTCTGTGGATTCCTAGTGACATATGCATAGCGTACTATACGTATGTCAATTTTCCACCTGACAGAACATCACTGTCTGTCCTGTTCGCATGTACATTGCCTGTGACACATTGCATATGACTTACCTGGCATTTACCCACGTGTGCAGTTATATATGCCAGTGCTATGAAATCAGTAGCAGTACACCCACACATACTCACCTTCAGTACGTTGTTCCCCATTGGCCCTATGTATTGGTAATCACCATGGCAATCACTCTACTATGGTAGCATGTGCAAAGGTAACCTGTGAATCACCTCTATGGTCCAGTAGTGGTTTATGTGAGACATGTGGCAATGTCACAGCTGCCACATGAATGCAGTCAACCCTCTCCCCTGGCCAGGAATGTACAACACATGTGTGAGATGCCACCACATAGCCAATGTGGGGACTGAGCACTCTGAACCCAGTACTGCCATACCCTGTCAGGTGGCATGACATACAACAGTGACTACAATACCAGTCTGACATAGACCCACACTGACAGCAATCCGAACACACTGGGGCATACTTGGAGACTCAGAATAGCATCCTGACTGAACATCACACACCTCCGCAGCTGGCACACAGGCATACGTTAAGTCAGAACAGAGCACATGCCACACATGGCACACACATCCCCTGTGCCACACACTCACAGCCTGTAGGGCTACACAACACACCTGCTACAGATGTGTCAGGTACCTCTCTTGGCTGCTGCAGTGGGGTCCCACTGAACAGGCTGTACATGGTGAAGGTCACAGTGATATGCCCGTGGGGCACTATGGTCTACCACAAAACACATGCATACAGGTCAGTCAGAGGCATGGACACATATGACTCAGTCATTGTCCATGCCACTATGGATGACCTGAGACATACCTCCCTGGACTACATGATAGGGAACATAAAGGGCTTTCTCAGCATGTGGCACGGGGCCAGTATGAGCCTGACCTTGGTTGCCATCATACCCTCACCAGGTATGCTACTACAATATGTAGGAAGGGTGTTCTATGTCTACATTCTGCTCAATCTCCAATGTCATTCATAGGGTATCCAATGGCTGTCAACATGTGCTTACATGCTAGGGAAGCCACAATGATTTGCGAGGGGCAGCTTGCACGTGACACCCATGGGCCATTGTATATTGGCGAAGTCCCTTGATACACACACACATAGTGCCTTTTGCAGCAGGACACAGATTACATAGCCACCTCTGCAGGTATCACACGGGATAGGACACAAACAGTGATGCTACACAACACCAGCAGTGTACACCGCAAGATGCATGCACTGGACACTGTCCCCAGCACGGTGAACTGCAATATCTGTGCAGTACCAGATTCCTGATTCACGCCTCACAGGTTCAACCCATCACTGCCAGGTTATACCTCATACCATGCCTGTCGTCCCCTACACATGTAACACACATGGACAGGGGGGTGGTATCTCAAGGCACCACAGATACACACACCTCCAGGTTGTTGGCACAGCACAAAGCATCAGGGCCTATCCATGAGCAGCTAACAGTGTGTTGGACTGCCTTCTGGTTCATAGCCTGGCACACACAACCCTCCCATACACAGGAAACCCACCTGTCCTCCCCTAACAACACTGGCAATAGCATCCAGCCAAACATTGTGTGTGAGCATTACTGTAGCTACAACACACTAGCTGAAAGGTTCCCAGCATGTAGTCACTGAATTGCAGTGGAATAACATGTTATCACTCCCACAACAGGTGGGAACATGCAGCACCTGTTCATCGACTACATGTAGACTATATGGCCCAGACCAGATGTGTATCCCCTGCTGTTGGTATTATACCATATACAACTCACACTGTATATACACATATCGCATGCGCCCCCTGCACAGTAAGACACAGTCATAATGTTATGCATTGCGAATACTATTTATCCACTTGAGGCACGTGTCAGACATGGTAACTACTGAACGTCACAGGTATATATGTGTATGTGTCACACACATACATCATGTGTGCATTGCCATTTCTGGTTTAAGCAATGTCATGCATTGTTATGAACAACAACCCACACATGGTCATATTGTGTGACACAACCACACGTGGCAGTTGTGGGTTTCCAAAACATACCTATCTGTGCTCTGACAGTGGTAATAGACCCAGTAGCGGAGTGCACTATTGGCATTACTGGGCAATTAGCCCTGTTTGGTTGTACTGATAGTGTGGTGACATCACCTGTGTTTACTGGGGGAATATGCAGCATCTGGTGTATTGTAGTAGTTGCCAAAAGGAACTGTTCTCTCACACTTGCAATTACACACACCCTACCACCCCCCCCACACTTGCAGGATTCATACCCTTAACTAACTATGTCACGACACGTGAGAGAGACGCATTAGCGAAGCGCACTATTCGGATTACTAGGAGGCTCCTCTTCTCCGGCTGTACTTATACGGTGCTGACATCATCAGTGTTTGGAAAGGGTAATGTGCATCATGTAGTGTGTTCTCCTGATTGCCAAAAAGCACATGTTTTTCATACAGAATTGCACACACACAAACTCCTCTTATCCAAACACACACACTTGCAGGTTTCAAACCCCTACCTAATTATGCTATGACACTTGAGAGAGTCGCATTAGCAGAGTGCGCTATTCGGATTATTGGGAGGCTTCTCTTCTCCAGCTGTACTTATAGGGTGCTGACATCATCAGTGTTTGGAAAGGGTAATGTGCATCATGTAGTGTGTTCTCCTAATTGCCAAAATGCACATATCTTTCATACAGACTTACCAGCGCACACACCCCCCTTATCCACACACTTGCCATTTACAGGGTTCAAACCCCTACCTATGTTATGACACTTGAGATGGACAAATTTGTGGAGTGCGCTATTCGCATTACTGGGAGGTGTCCCTTCTCCTGCTGTACTTACAGGGTGCTGACATCATCAGTGCTTAGAAAGGAGAATGTGCATCCTGTAGAGTGTTTTCCCAGTTGCCAAAAGGGACATTTCCCTCACACAGACTTACACACACACTAACACCTCTCCACACACACTGGGCATTTGCAGGTTTCAAACCCCTACCTAGCTATGTTATGACACTCGAAACAGACGCATTAGCGGAGTATGCTATTCGCATTACTGGGAGGTTTCTCTTCTCCTGCTGTAATTATAGGGTGCTGACATCATCAGTGCTTAGAAAGGGGAATGTGCATCCTGTAGAGTGTTTTCCCAGTTGCCAAAAGGGACATTTTCCTCACACAGACTTGCACACACACTGGGCATTTGCAGGATTCAAACCCCTACCTAATTATGTTATGACACTCGAGACAGACACATTAGCGGAGCGCGCTATTCGCATCACTGGGAAGTTGTTCTTCTCCTGCTGTACTTATAGGGTGCTGACATCATCAGTGTTTAGAAAGGGGAATGTGCATCCTGTAGAGTGTTTTCCCAGTTGCCAAAAGGGACACTTCCCTCACACAGACTTGCACACACAGCAACCCCTCACCCACACACAAGCACGCACACACTGAGCATTTGCGTGGTTCAAACTCCTACCTAACTATATTATGACACTTGAGGGCGATGCATTAGCAGAGCGCACTATCTGAATTACTGGGCATCTGTTCTGCACCTGCAGTATTTATAGGGTGCTGACATCTTTATTTCTACAGAGGTATGTCCATCAAGTACTACCTGTCAGGTGGGGGATAGCATATATATGCATTTGCAGCCACCTACTTCAGGGTCAGATATGCACATTGCACTGGCAGGTTATGTTCTATACCATGCTTCGTGACCACAGAACCTGTAACACACAACACAACCAGTCCAGAACACCACTCCCACATCCAGGACACACACTTTGCTTCCCTGGGAACAGTACTGGGATATGCAGGTGTTCACATGCACCATTCCAGTTGTTAACATCAGGTACAGGCATATTGTGTGTGGGAACTACTCAGGCCTCTACAACATTATCCTACAGCCACTACAATGTGTGGGTCCATGTGCTATGGCAGAACCACTCACCACAGCCACATGGGGGAATACATATTGCACCTGTCCATCTGCAACATGGGTACTCACTGTTCCACACCAGAGGTAGACCACCATTGTTGATATCTGACCATACCCACCTTTCCCTGGACATCCATATCCCATCCCCACCCCCAGGCAAGGTTGTCACTGCAAGCAAACTGTATTTAGCACAAGCAGACTCTACACTTGTGAAGACTGGGGTGGAAGACTTCAAAGGACCCATGCTGGGGGACTATACTGGCCACTCTGCATAATCCTTGACAACTGCATTCTATGAGCATGTGTAAGGTTTTGCATTGATCATGCTATCCCACATATACCCATGACTGCTCCACAACAGGACACCTGTCAGGTGTACACCAGCCATATTTGAGCTGTCCAACAGACAGATTGAGCTAATACATTGCAGAGCTGTAGCCCACAGAGGGAGGACATCTCTGAACAGTACTGGCACGACACTTCAATCCCACATAATCATCACAACACAGTGTCAACAGTGAAATTGTCCAGACAATGCAGATAGGGCTCCCGTCAGTCTGTTATTGATGCCCACTTACTGTTAGAGGTCCTCAGCAGCCCTCTTTTAATGTGTGCACTGGGCAGATTGCTGTGTTGTGGTTGGTTCCTGGAATGACATGCACAAATACCAGATATGTGTGGCCAACTGTTAAATGGAGATATGGCCTAAGTGTGTGAGCATGCCCAGTTCAGCCTTTCCATGGCATGTTGTCTGACATATGCCTCATTTATCAAAGTGTGCGAGCATGCCCAGTGTGAGCTTTCCATATATTGAACTCTGAAGTCCACTACATATTTGGGTGGGTGTGAACTTCAACAATATCTCACGTTTATGGTTGTGTGTTGGGTGTCATGTTGTGTACTTACTGGCCGACTGCTTCATGTCTGACCACAACAGGGATTATACTGTGCCTGCAGGGATTGCATGGGATACTTTGCATACAGTTGTCAACATCCTTTCATAATGACCTAACACTGTAGTACTGTATAGTGTACTGGTTCAGTACTTTCACTGTGGTGGACAGTATCCTGGGCTTTAGTCCTATCACTGCTTTAAATCTTCATAGTGAGCACAACAGACTGTGTAGGGACCAGTTGTGCACATATGACCATGTTGCATTATGTTCAGATATGGACTACCTAAACCAGGCTTGTCCAACATTGGTAGTGTATTCCACAACATAGGTGGACATTGGCAAACACTAGCGATCTGCCCTAGGCCATTTATGATGCTAGTCAGAGAGTGTGTTTGTCCTTCGACACACATTGTAACTGGAGTTTTCCATGACATATGTCATGGTTAGTATACTGTGCCTCCGTCTACCTGTGACATAACAGTGATACCCAGGGTAAACCGACCATCTCCCATCCACTCATCAAGATTCGTCTTGAGGAGTGTCGATGGGTGACTCTCTGGCTAACCTGTACTGGGAGTTTACTCAAGAGTGGGGGTGGCTTCTGTGTTATGGATCATTCAGTACAGCTTGTCCTATGTAAGTCAGTGCTGGGGTTCAGGTCTCTCATGTGCATAGCTCACTGCCATTTAGATTGTACAAGGTGCAGCATGTTCATTGATTCCAGCTTGGACATGGCCTCATACATCAGGCACAGCTTGCCTCTGGGTGGGCAGTATGGCAGTGTGTGGAGCTGCAGTTTGTTTAATCAGGCAACACATGGCATCTGTTCATGCTCTTTGCTACTCCTGGTGAGGTACTGTTTTGGACTTTACACTTGATGGAGGTGTCTGCTGAGGTAATCCCACAGGGGCTATTGTAGTCAATTGTGACGCTGATGAAGGATGACTGCAGAGCCACAGTGACCTCCCCTTATCTAGATCTGACAACCTTCATGATTAGGTGGGTATATGGTATGTTTCTGTGAACACTACAGCCACATGTTTGTCCAATGCAGGGTATCTATCACTTTGTGTCCCCAGGTCTCTCATTACATGTTAGGTATGTAATGGGTTAACACCTGTGTGGTAATTGGTGGGCACTTACTGTATATCCACGGTGGTTGACTATACACATTTCTGCAATTAGCTTGCTGATATGGCTATGGCACCAGTTGTCTGTTTCTATGTGGCCCTTTTGTGGGTTGCTTGTGTCAGCTGGGGGTCAGATATGGTGGGCAGTTTGTACTCCTCTGCATACATGTTCAGTCACAGTCCTTCCATGTTGGCCTGTACCTATGGGACATGTATACGGAACGAGAGAGGTCCCAGGACCAAGCCTTGTGGGATGCCACTTATATCTGGTTTGTAGTCTGACATGGATGCAGCATGTCTGACCATGTCAGTTCTGTCCTTGGTCTGGTTTGAAACCCCTCTACTGACATAGGGGTTTATATTTAAGCTGGTGAACATATCCATACTGAACACGTAGGATATTGTCTGGAAGCATTTGTACGGTCCAGCTACGCTGTGTGGACCACATTGCCCTCATCAATGACCTTAATGACTGTTTCAAATGGGTCAAATATGTTTAGGGGCAGGATCTGCACTTATGACATCCACACTGGGTAGGGTCCGGTGTCAGTAGGTCCCCAATAGCTTTATGTCTGTGGTACATGCTGATCCTTTCCATAGCTGTGCAGACCAAGTTTGTCAGGATCCTGGGGTGGTAGTTTGCAGTATCCATTCAGGCAACACCTTTGTTGAGAAGGACCACTGTTGTTGTACACTGCTCTTTGGGTACATATCCTGTGATAAGGCTGGCATTGAGCAGTAGTGTGATTTGGCATTCCATTATTCTTGGAGTCCATGTTGGACTCAGCCCAGGACACCATCTCATACCTTTGCTGCTGTGTGTTTTGCTTTGTAGATGATGGCTGTTACCTCAGCATCTGCAATGTCAGGGGGCCAGCAGTCTGCTGGGATATATATTTTGCATTCTGGGGGGGGGGGGTTTGCACTGCACCTGTCAGGTTGTATATTGGCAATATGTGTGTGTGTTTGGTATGTTGTTTGTAATATTTGTGTGATTCAGAGCATATCTGTGTATTCCCAACATGGTTCCTACCATCAGTTGTGTAAGCCTTGTGATTATCCTTAGTGGCCTGTACAATTTGTATCTTCAAAAGTTCGTAGGTTCATACTAGGCTATCCACCCTAGGGCATTTGTAAGCCTAGCCAGAGTGTGTGTGTCTTTCACGCCTTGCTATGTGAATAGTATGGCCATTTATGATTTACTTTACTGTGCCTCTGTCTGGACATGACACATTGAAGACCCCCAGTGTACATTTACGATCATTCATCCACTTGGCAATATTCCTGTTGAGGGGTGTCAATGAGGGGCTCTGCCTAACATGGAGTGGGATCCTGTTCCACGGTGTGGGGAGCCTCTGGGTTATGTATCTGTCCCTCCAGCACATCCTATTTCATTATGTGTTGAAGTTGACATCTGTCACTCTCACAGCTCCAATGGCTTTGATTTCCTGGGGTGGAGCATGTCCATTACTCCTGTGTTGGACATGGCCTTGTACAACACACATACAATGCCTCTGTGTAGGCAGTCTGTGACTGCATTCAGCTGGGGTGTCTACAGCCAGGCAGCATATGACATATATTTGAGACCCTTTATCCTCTTGGTGAGGTACCTTTGAGGTCTTTCTAACCGCTGCAGGTGTCAGGTAAGGTACATCCCATATGAGTCATTGTACTAGATTATGGGTCTGATAAGAGAACAGCACAGGGGCACAATGACCTCTGTTGATGTAGATGTGAATCCTTTCATGATATGGTGTCCAATATAGACAGTCCTCCAAGCCACATTGTCATTGTGAGTGTCACATAACAGGTTACTGTCCACTTGTGTCCCTAGGTCCCTGATTACTCCTTGCATACATAATGGTTTACCACCTATGTGGTAATTTGTGAGTACCTTGTTTGGTATTTGGTGGGACATTCTTACTGTCCAGTGTCTTCAGGATGTCTGGGTGGGGTTCCTGTGTGTGGAAGTGTGGTCTGTCGCATGCTACAGACTGTACAGCAGTTTTGACTACAGTTAGGTGCACAAGGGTGGTCTCCGCTGCTTCGTGCATTGTCAGTTACCTGACAGTATGGGTGTCTGTGCTGCATATGGATAGTCCCCCGCCTTTGATGTTTTGGTCCAGGTGTTGGGGCCATAATGCATGATATGAGGTATAACCTGGTAGTGATGGTGTGCTGTCAGTAGGCTTGCAGCAGGTTTCTGTCACTACACAGACATCGATGTTCTCCATACTGGGAAGTGCCTCAGGAGCATGCATATTGCAGTTTACACATCTGGCATTGGTCAGCATTACCCTTATGTTTCTTACCACTTATGTTTTCTAGGGTGGTGGGTTAGTCTTTTCGACCTTTCCTACATACGGCTCTATGGAGGTGGCAAAAGCCTTATCCAATATCCAGACGCCCAGGGGTAACAGGTGCAAGCCATCCCTGGGACAGCAGCATGGCTTGTCATGCATGACATCTCAAGCAGACAGACATTAGATCTTCTTGGACTGACAGCTGTAATTGTGCCACCTGTTAAAGCTGATCATTCTGTGTTTGTACTGTGGCATCATTCTTGGTGAGGGTTGGATGCTGCAAACGGCCAGTGTCATACCAGCCTGGAGTACATACTCAGAGAGCTCATCCATGTCTCTTTTCATGTAGTCCAGGGAGGTACATCTCAGGTCATTCACACCAGCAAGGACAATGACTGCATCATATTTCTACTTGCTTTGGGGTGACCTGCGTACTTGTGTTATGTGGCGTATTGTAGCAGCCTACAGGCAGCTTACTGTACCCTTTCCCTTGTTCAGTCTGGTGTGTGGGACAGCAGTGTGTCTGCCTATAGAGACACTTATTACAACTGTATCAGGCATGTTGTTTCTCCTTCTGGCCTGTGACTGTTTGGCACACCAGCTTTGTGTACTATGTTTTGCATGTGCTATGTTTGGAGGTTGTGGTTGCTTGGGGGTCTGCTTTGGAGGCCTCTGTTGGTGTGGTGTGTTTGTAATTAGGGCCTCCGGGAATGTTTTTCTGTGTTTATGTGTTTGGTTTACAGTTGTGATAGGTCTATGTGGGACTGGGTTTGTGGTGTGTGTGGTTACCTTCTCCTCCTGACTAGTTTTGACAGTATTGAGTTGGGGGAGCTCAGCCTCTGGTTTGGATAAATGGTTGCATCTCCCACATATATTTGTATTTATTGGGGGGAGTTGAGGGTTGTCTGTGTATTTGGGGCAGGTGTGACATTGCCTCAGGATTCACAGATTCTACTTGTTGTAGCTGGCCTTAGTGGATTGTATGTGTGGACATATTTTATTGCCATACTACTGATCAGTGATTACTTCCCTTTTTATGTTTGCTCTATCATGTAGTAGCTTCCTCATTCTCTTGCATGGTTTGGTAATGGCTGGAGTCCAGCATGCCAGATGCCTGCGTGTATGGCATTGTGTCATGTTGTTATTTGTGATTGCATAATCCAAGCATTCCTGGCTGTGTTCATGGAATGCCTGTATAACAGGTTCTGCAGTGTGTCCCATATTTTGCACCTGCACAGGGCCTTTAATGGATTCCACATCAGTTTGGAGGGGTGCAACTTATGCTTTACACATGTTTTTCACTGTGGTTTTCTGGCCAGGGACTTTGGTCAGGATGTGTATATCCGGCGTGATTACTCTATGGTCTGGTCTTACAAGTGAGGGATACACTTCTCATCTTGCCACCCAGTATGCATGTTGCTGATTATCACATCCAGTATGCTTACCCCTCTTGTGGGAGTGGTACATTATTCCTGGGCATTTTGGTTTATGGGCTATAGGAACTTTTCTCTTACATTGTTGGTGCTAGTATAATGCTCCCAGTGTATGTCTGGGTATTTTCAGTCAACCAATATAATGTGGTTTGGGGGGCTTGATATATTCATGTATTCCAACATAGGCCAGGTGCAGTTCCTGGTGTTAGGATGGTAGTCTGCAGCAGGCTATATACTGAGAGGTGGTTTTAGCCACTGGTACTTGACCATGGCTAGTCCATGCTGCTTCTTGTTGTGGTACCAACATGGGGGTGTGGTTATCCTTGACAATTATTGCTAGTCACCCTCCTTTTGTAGCTTGTTCCATGTTTTGAGGCTGTACAGCACAGTATGAGGTGTAACCTGGTAGTGTTAGGGTGCTGATGTGTGCCATGACCCAGTTTTCTATAACAGGACAGATATCAACATTCTCCATACTGTGTGCGTTTACACTGCACGCATCTTGCTGTTTAGACTTCTAGCATTGGGTAGCATTACATCTAGGTTCCTATCCCTTGTGGTACCTATGAAGGTGGGTTTGTGTTTTGAGACTTACCTATTCAGGGCACGCTGTGGGTACTGACAGCCTTTGCCAGTATCCATGAGGCCTGGACTGATAGATGCACACCACCCCTAGCAGGTGGTGCATCATGTCATGCTCAGCATGTCTTCCCAGGCTGAAACACATTGACTCCCCTTTGACTAAATGCATTACTTCAGCCAATTATTGCAATTGATCATCCCATTGTCATATTGTGGCTTCATGCTTGGTGAGGGTGGATGTTAGTCAGGGTCCTCAAGTGTGCATATAGTACCTGGTGCTACATTACTTAACACATGGCATTCATGCCTCAGGTGGTGCTGCAGGGCTGCCTCTGTCAGATGCACATATTACACTCCCTGTACATGCTTGTGAGCAGGTCGTGTCATTTTAGGCATCCCTGTTATTATTTGAGTGAGTCAGAGAGGGGTATCATTCCCAGGGTTCCTACTGATCCAGTGTATGTGCTATGCATTGCCTCTTTGCCAAGGCCAGGGCATACTGGGCACGCCTCCTTCTGCCTACTGGGGCAGGATCAGGTTGTTCCTCCTCCGAGTAATGCTCTGCCTGTGATGGCCTTGGCAATGGTGGGTGGCTGTTTGGCCCAGCTCTATGCTGGTCCTGCTGCAGCTGTATTCGCAAGATCATATTATGTAGCATAGCACATACCATGACAATTTGGGTACATGTAGTTGGTGAGTACTGCAAGGCTCCACCAGATGTGTCCAGACACCGGAACCGTGACTTGAGCAGCCCAAACACACACTCTATTACATTACGTGTTTGTGCGTTTGCCTCATTATGGCATTCCTGTTCAGGTTTGTGTGCGTTTCTGATGGGTGTCATCAGCCACGGCTCCAGTGCATAACCTGCATCCCCCACTAGGTGTCCGTGTGGGATGTCCCCATTGGCAAATGTCTGGTACAGCTGCGTCAAATGCCAGATGTGGGAATCATGGTAGCTCCCAGGGCAGCCAGCACACACATTCATTATTATGCCCTGGGCATCACACATGACCTGGCAGTTGATGGAGGGGAAGCCCTTGCGGTTAATGTAGGCCCTACCCCACTCACCGGCTGGTGCTTTGATGCATATGTGCGTGCAGTCTATTGCACCCACTACCTCAGGGTATTCCGCTATTTGCTGGAAGAGATGCATATTGCTGGCCAATACCTCACGGGCATTGGGGAAATATACATGATCACCGACATGTGCTGACATGGCATCCAGGAAATGGTGCAGTACCCTGGAGGCTGATGCCTGTGATATCCCCATCATATCACCAGTTGGTCTCTGGAAGGTACCTGTTGCTAGTATTCTTAGGCCAACACATACCTTGGTTTCCACTGGGATGGGTTCCCCTCTGTTGGTTCTATGTGTGAGGCATGGCCTGCACAGCTCGACAATTTGCTGCAGGAGGTCTCTGTCCACTCTATAGCACTCTACTATCTCCAGCTCATGTAACCCATGGTAGGTGATCCTGGGCCTGTACACTCTTCTCTGTCTCCTCACTGTGGGTTGTCTGGCACCATCTGCATTGTCACCACCCTCAGCAAGTCGCCTATGTCTCATTATGACAGCTATGGCAGCCCCTAGCATTTCTACTCTTGAGTTCAGCTTTTTCAGTTTTCACTTCTAATAGCTTACTCCTGTCTTGCAGTGTCTCTTGAGAGATACATCCTGCACTGCTGTTTGCAGAGTTTTAAGTGCTTGGCTGAGCTACTATTCTGCCTGTGTAATTGCCTGCTGCTAATTGTTTTCACCTGCTAGCTCCAGCAGTATTCCCTGCTAGCTTCCTACTAATTCTGTCGCTTCCTTTTTCCTTTATGTTTCCTCAGGCGGGAGCAGCGTGCATACCAGCAGAAACATGCTCACAGTGGCTTACACGCCCGCACACATGCTTACACGGTTTGGTATCTGCTGATTCAGGTTAAAACATGCACACACCAGCGCAAACAGTGTTACAACTCTGCCAACAGGCTCCCACATGCTCAGTCTGCTCTACACGCATGCACACTAGCGCAAACAGTCTTACAAATCTACCAACACGCTCACACATGCTCAGTCTGCCTTACATGTGCGCACACTTTCCTACTCGTGCCTCATGGCGCGCACACGTGCGCATGCATGCCCAGCAAGAAACTTTGGTGTAAGTAACAGTGTACACCTTCCATTTCTTGACTTTCCCATGCTTATCTTGTGGCACTCCTCTTTCCATGATCTGTGTCTGTCATCTGTCATGTAACACTGACCTCCAATGAACTGCATTTCTTTCTACCATTCCCCCCTGTGATGTCACCTATCTCCTACTCTATTCTTCCGCCTTATGTATCTCTTACACTACTCAGAATGTGCTCATTTGCTATGTGACTGTGGGATTCAGTATCCTGACCCTCATTTACATCAAATTGCCTACTAATGCTTAGTTACGTGTCTTAGACTCAGCTTCCCCCCTTAGCAACCACTAAACGGTGGCCATGTTGTTTTTGGTCTGCTGGTCCCTGCATTGTCATTCCATGAATTGCATAAAACCCACATTTGTGGGTTTATAACCTTCATTTTTATGTTTTATACAGTGCAGCCCATTTGCGCGGGGGTGCGCTGCGTTAGCCGAAAAAAAAATTATATTTTTTTAATATTTGCATCGGGGTACCTTGCCAATGGCCACATATTTGGCCATTGGCATGCTGCCTGACACATATGCACCCTTTATTTGGAGCTGACATGGCTCCATTGTGATTTTTGCAGAAACGTACTCAGTTGTCAACTGAGTACATTTCTGCAGCTAAAAAGGCTCTTACACGGGCTGCTTTCTGTTTTGTGGATCGCTACTCTACCTCATTTGCATGCCTTTCGGCTGCAAGTGAGGTATTTAGCATATCCACGCCCAGTCCGTGTAAGAGACGTTTTAGCTGGTCTCTTACACAGAGTTTCGGGCTGTTCCTGGATCGCGAGGCTTGCATGGAGTGTTACATGTCTCTTACACTCCATGCAAGCCTTCGTGAATCCTGCCCATTGTGTATATTTATGTGTATTAATTGAAATCAAAAATTTTTAAAAGGATGTGATGTCATGGTAAAAGCCTACAAATACTGGTATTTTATTTAAATGTTAACGGCCTGAGGAAGCCTTGTAGGTGAAAGCGCTTGCCATTAGTCATCATGATGCTATCCAGTTGCGTTGTTGTTGTACAGTTTTAGTAAATATCTGCTTGGACTTTTATCGTATTACATGAGGATTATTTTGGATGCTTGGATTTATAATAGAATTGCATCTATTCTCAGCCCATTCATCTCCTTTGTATTTATATATTTTCAGTTATCTGAGGTACACGACCTTTACAGCTATTTTGTTTTACATTTATTAATGTGTTCGATTGTTTTTAACTATATTTCATTAAGAGTTAATTGGCACAGCATTTTATTATTAGTAGTGGGTGTGTTGTATTTTAGAGTTGTATAAATGTAGAGCTTTTGTGTTAATTCACTTTGATGATGCCCTATGGACATAGGGTGAAAGTGCTTAGTCTGTGAATAAACAATTCTTTTGTTCTCCTTCCTACCAGTTTGTGCATTACTCACCGTTGTGACACGTTTTTCTTTTTTGTTTTATGTTTTTACGAATGTCAGGCTGCTTAGATTATGAGATACTTTCCATAACTTTCTTAATGTATATCCCTCTTTGTCAAAGATTTTTCTTAACTCGTGGAATATCTGTGACTGATATACAGTGTGTCATTTTTACTGAGTTACTCTGTTATGCACCAAGACATTATCTGCAATCTTTCCACAGATGTCAGCACACTGCATCAACTTCTACAAACTTTACAGAATCTGGTCCATAATAAGGTTAAATGGCAGCTGCTAACTTGGGTTGTGTGACAGATGGTGCCTTATTAAACATTATACAGTACAGTCATTATCATTTAACACATTGGGGGTGTTGATGATATATGTTGATCTCTCCAGCATGAAAGAATCATGCACTAACACACAAAGATTACCTTAAGAAGTTATATGTAACAAAAAGTCTTAAATGTCTTACAGAATTCAAGCTAGATATTACAGAAATAAAAGGGGTGATCTGGAAATAGATGAGAAACATACAACAAACTAGACTGCAGTTACTATCAGCACTGAGAGTGCTAACCTTTTGACTATGCCACAGTCCAGGGAACACATATGCAAATTTCCTGTAAATGACACATGATTACATAACTCAATCAAAATTAATGGATTTTTACCTGCAATGCTCATATATTTCTAACTTAGCCAGAAGGTAAAGTATGTGAGTACTTATTTCTGAACCTTTAAGACTGAGCTAGTATATTTTCTTTTTCAATAACTATTGAAAGGGAATCACAATGAAATCCATATTAAACAAATTAAAGCACTGTGTGGTATGGAACAATCTTGAAG
Organism: Protopterus annectens; assembly: GCF_019279795.1. NCBI lineage: Eukaryota > Metazoa > Chordata > Ceratodontiformes > Protopteridae > Protopterus > Protopterus annectens. Next base: position 985,714,021 of record NC_056729.1, read on the forward strand.
GGTTGTGGATGATGAAGAAATGCGTAGTTATCTGCTGCTTCAATGGATCATATATTGCAAAACTGAAATGCCCCTACAGAAGTTATGCTTAACAAAACATACACACATGTCTAGCAGAATCCAAGCTGCGCATTACAGGAATAAAAGCACTGCATCTGTGTGGGTTTGCACTTATTTGTGCATCGTGCACTGCTGAGCAGAGGTGGACACCATTGGCGATTATAGACTCAAACGCTTCTGCCTGAATATTTTTTCCTTAGTACTCTGCTGGTGCTCCATCAGTTAGTTCTCTTGATTTTCCCTCACTGACAGGTGATACATTGAGCAAAGCTCCTGAGGTACTGACACAGATCCTACCCACTAGTCCTTCATATTTTTTTCCTCTTCTCCTGTCCTCTAGTTTACCTGGTCTTTCCTGTCCTCTGCCTGTTTTTTGTTCACATCAGCTTACCTAGCATTATGAACAGACAGTTTCCCACAGTTTCTCCAGCCAGCCTGGTTGACCTGGGCATCCTGAGGGAATGTAGCAATTGCCTCATGTACATTGACAACCCACTTCTTTTAGTCCACACAAATTCATTATGTGAGAGATGCATCTATATCAAGAATCTAGAATCCCGGCTCTCTTGCTCATCTGATATTGAGCAGGTTAGCAGCATGCACTCCTCACCTCTTGCACCTACCAAACCAACAACACATAAACCTACATATGCAGAGGTCCTTACCAGAAGCTTAACTAAATACCAGAGACCTTAATATATCACACTACATAAACAGAACCGATGGATATAGCAAACCTACTGAATGACAGGTTCAGTGAAAACTAGACTCCCCTGCCCCTGCCACATATACCCAAAAACATCCCTAACCCCTACCTAGCATCTCTGAGGAGCAAGTCTTAAATGCCCTCTCAAGGCCAAACATACAGCCTCACAGCCTCTACGGGACCAGACAACATCCTGGGCTGTGTTCTACATGGGTTAAAACAGGAATTAGCATTACCATTGGGCACACTTTTTAATCACAGCCTAAACACTGGTTTTGTCCCAGTGGAATGGAAAACAACTACTGTCATCCCTATGCACAAAAGGGTTGCATCTGCTGACCCCAGGAACTGTAGACTCATTAGCCTGACCAGCCTTATATGCAAATCCATGGAATGAAACATCATGGACTTTATTAACAAAGGTATAGGTAATCTCCAAATGCTTGACCCTACCCAGCTTGGCTTTGTCAAAGGGTGATCATGCCTGTTAAACTTGATGGAAATCCCTAGAACAATCATCAAAGGCTTAGACAAGGGAAAATCCATGCATAAAGCCTATCTTGACTTAACCAAGGCTTTTGATACATTTCCCACTCAGGCATCAACTTAAACACACGCAAACCTGCCAACAGGCAAACAGAACACTGAACCAAAAAAAATAAAAAATATCACAAACCATGAGGTAGAAAAAACGCGAACAGTTTAATTCATAAACGACTAAGTGCTTTCACCTTAGTGTTCCAACAGGCTTCTTCAAAGTCATTTACATTGTATTAAAATCACACTTAAATATCCCAAACCCAGAATAAGGCAACCAATCAAAATTAACATGTTCAATGAATTAAAAACCATACTGGATGTTTTGTAAAGCCACAATATATTATATACAAAAATCTCATACATGCTGAATAAAACACAATACAACTTATTTGTCATGAACATCTTATTTTAAATGTGAAACAATAAACCAAAGGGCTAACCTAACCTTTGTTATATTACATTATATAGTCTAACCATGAAGACTGGTGCAGCGGTAACATTGTTGCCTCACAGCAAGAGGTTCTCCCGTTTGATTCTTGGCTGGAATGCGGGGAGTACCTTCTGTGTGGAGTCTGCATGTCCTCCTTGCGGTTAAGTGGGTGTTCGAAAGTCATGCATAAATAGGCATGCCTTCATTGAAGGTTGGACGTCAAGCTGGCACCTTGGCGTTCATGAAAATCTACTGCCAATTATTAGCGGATCGGAGTTCCGCTGTGGCGACCCCTATCCGGGAAAAGCCGAAAGACAACAACATATAGTCTAACCATGAAAAAGCTAAATCATAATTGCCCTCTGCTTCAAAACTGGCTTAACTGAAATGTTGTCATTGAGACCTGGTGTAAATGTGGCATTGGGTCTTAAGTTGCCACCTGACCTCCTTAGTCTCCACCTCAGTTTTAGCATCACCACCTTTCTTTAAATGGGATTTTGTCTATCACAAAGAAAATAAACTTTTTAAAATCATTGCATTTAATACTGTGTTGATATAGTGCATTATGTGTGTCCCTGTTTTTAATTGCTCTAAGATGCTCCCCAATCCTGTCCCTGAGTCTATGTATAGTTTTTCCCACATAAAACCCAGAGCAGGATATGCATGTTGTCAAGTAAACCACCATAGATGAACTACAATAGCATTTTCCTGGACATTTTAAAGAAAAACTGCAACTAGCCACTGAAACATAGGGACCATCATTAATTAATTTGCAATATTTGCAAGCTCCACATTTTAACATAATTGACCTATATCACATTTTTTTGTTGTTCCTTTCCCCTTGCATCTCTAAAATGTTTTTAATATTTTGCCTCTGCTGTATGCAATCTTAAGTTTCTTCCCTAGTTTACCCTTTGTTTTTTGTTAAAAACATAAATCCCTACAGTTGTTTATCATCCCCACCACATAGGGAATCTGTTTATTATAATGCAAAACTAATGCATCAGTTTCCCTCAGTGTTTTGTTGTTGTCCACTAGAGTGGTTCCTTCAGTTCTAAGTATAGGGCAAAGAGTAGAACTTCTCTTCTGTATTACTTGCCATTTTGTTTTTATTAGAAGTGTCAATGGATACCCCTCTCAATAAATAAACCAATCAAGGTAAACATTTATTTCATAAAACTTTTATCGTCACTTACAAGTCTGGACAACCTCACCATGTGGCCCTTGATAATACTTCTCCTCTGATGCTGAGGATGGCAGCTGTTAAAATCGAGCAAGCTGTTCGAAAACGTTTCTTTCCTGAAGAAAGTACTTTCCAAAATTTTACTATCCTCATTTTCTGATAAATGTATATCTAGATAGTCAATTTCATTAGCTTTCCATGTACTAGTAAATTTCAAAAAAGTAGTATTATTTAGATATTCCACAAACTCACGGGCCTCATTTTCACCCCCTTGCCACAAGATTAAAATGTCATAAAAAAAAAAAACGATTGTACTATATAATTTTATCCATAAAATGGGTTTCCAAGATGAAATTCCTCTCCCATTCCAACAATACCAGGTTTGCAAATATGGGTGCACATTTTGCCCCCATTGCTACCCCTGATATTTGATGGAAGAGTTCTCGCTCAGAGAAAAGGACATTTTTCCTTAAAACTGTTTCCATGGTATCACATAGAAAGTTTATCTTTGTTCTATCAATTCTATCACTCTTTATTAAGCTTTCCTGAAACCATTCCAACCAATATGGTGTGGAATGACAGTAAATAGATTGTCAACATCTATTGTTAAAAAGGAATAACTTTCAATTCCTCTGTGTGTTCCTAATCTTTCTAAACAGTGCCAGGAATCCTTAATAACATGATTGGCTTCCCTCACCACAGGGCCTGCTACATTATCCACCCAGGCTGCCAAAGGTTCTGTTTTGGATGCCCTTGCTGCTACTATTGGTCTAAGGGGTGGATTTTTTACACTTTTGTGGATCTTGGGGATGCCAAAAACCTGGGTGATCACTGGATGTTCAACTGTTAGAAATTTGTGATCATTTTGATCTATAACCCCTTGAAAGAAAGTGTCAGACAAAAGCAGGTCAATTCCCATATATGCTCTATTGACCTCATGTTTAGAAACTCTATCATATGTGCAGGAGTCATTGAGTATGTCGTACATTTTTGTCAGATAATCCATATAAGGCATAATGACCAACCCCCCACCTTTGTCCGGTTTCATGATTTTGTTACCTCTCTTTGGCCAAATCTAAAAGAACTTTCCTTCCTTCAGAAGTTAAATTTCTCTGACCAATTTTTCTTTCTGTTGTTATGTTTCTAATTACTATCTCACACATTCTTTCAAATAACATTGTTTCTGAATTGTTAGGAGGAATAAATAGTATTTTCAAGCTAAGATCCTTAGGATTACAGTTCAAATTCACATTTGTAGTAGGATGTTTCTGAAAAAATAATCTTAAATTGAGCTAACAAATAAATTTAAATTAGGTAGAATATTAGCAGTATCAATTTCAAAGTCTGGCACATATGTCAATCCTTTGCTCAATAAATCAAAACAAACTTCTCCATTCTCTAACTCACTAAAATTGTAAATAGTAAAATCACGTTTTTTAATAATGTTACATTCAAAATTGTTGTCTGGGTCAACTTCAGCATTCAAAGTTTTAGCATCATAAAATACTGTACCATCATCCAATCAAGCTATATCATCATCTGAACAAACTATAATGTCCATAAGACCATCAAACATAACAATAATTAGTTTTGTTTGTTTCTCTGTTGTGAGAATTCCCCTGATGGTTCCTGGTGTTCATGTTCGCTTGATTCCTCAAGCGTTCTGACCTCAGTTGGGGGTCTTGTTCTAAAAAACTTCTTCTTCCCCATATTCATCATCACATAACAAATTCCCATCACCCCTAAAGGAATTCTGTACATGAAAATCATGCCCTCTTTCATTAGTATACATCATATTTTATGTATTTCTCCCCTTATTACTAATAGGGTAGGCCTGATTGTTTTTGTAGTCAATAGTGTCCCTTTGTAACTTACGTTGCTTAGGGTTTGAGCTTTTCTTAATAAACACCTCCACATCCTGCAACACTTTTACTATAACTTTATTTGTATTGTTCAAACATTAAGACATTTAATATACTCTGATTAAGGACAGTTATTTCTGCTTGTAAAACATTTAGCTTACTCTGGTTATTTTTAATTATAATGCCCAACATCTCCAGTCCAGCTTTGTCAAAAAGTGCCACCAATTCACGAAATGCAGTTGAACCACTTTCTACATCCATAGGTTGTTTCCACAACCGTAGTCACTACAACACTTGTTTTAATGCCAGCAGCCTTGTTAAGAAAGGATTGTCCAGTTGCAAGGAGTGATATTTTTTATATAACTTTTTAAAGTTCAATATTTGAATCCTTAACGACTGCGTAATGTTCCTCTCAATGGTGCCATCTCCAAATGTCACTTCTGGTGCTGCAAACCAGTTTGAAATGTCATTTCCACCCAAGTGGGTGTTGTTGTCGGTTGCCATAGTGACATTAACATCTTCCATTGTAAGTGGAGTATGTAAAGTGAATAACTCAGCTTAGGTGCTGGTTAACGTATTATCTATACTGTTCATTGCTCTATCTTTTAAAAGCAAGGCAGATAATCTTTGAACAGATGATACCAGCTCACCCAGGAGAAGTTCCATCACCAGTAGGCTCCCAGAACTCGTTTCACCTCGAGGCAGGATTTCGCCACAACTTAAACACACACAAACCTGCCAAAATGCAAACAAAACACTGAACCAAAAAAATTAAAAAAATCACAAACCACGAGCCAATTTTGAAGCAGAGGGCAATTATGATTTAGCCTTTTCATGGTTAGACTATATAATGTAATATAACAAAGGTTAGGTTAGACCTTTGGTTTATTGTTTTACACTTAAAATAAGATGTTCATGACAAATAAGTTGTAGTGTGTTTTATTCAGCATTTATGAGGTTTTTGTATATAATGTATTGTGGAGAAAGCACTTAGTTGTTTATGTATTAAATTGTTCTCGTTTTTTCTTCCTCGTGGTTTGTGATATTTTTTAAATTTTTTTGGTCCACTCAGGCATCATTGATAAACTGACTTAGCTGGGTATCAACCCATATATTGTCAGGTGGGTTGCAAACTGGCTCACTGATAGGGTACTTCACCTCATCCAGCAGACCCATAACCATTGGTGTTCTACAGGGAACAGTTCAGGGACCCATACTGTTCAGAATCTACTTCTCTGAAGTATAGGCTAAAACTAAAGGACTGTAGCTGACAAAGTTTGCTGATAACTGCAAAATGGGAGCGATCATTGAAAACTCTAGTGATGTCAGTATCCTTCAAGAAGGTCTTACACAAACTAATGACTGGTGCTAAAGTCATGGTCAAATTTAATGCAAAAAATGCATTGTCACCCCCTTTGGCAAGGGTAATGTTCCTGCAAACTACCATATCAGTAGCAATACCCTAAACACACAGTCAGGAATGAGTGATCTGGGCAAACATATCAACAGCAACCTTAACTTCGATCACCATGTCTACACAGTGGTAAGAAGGGGATTTTATATTGCTCTTCTCATATATAAGGGCATTGCCTCCAGAAAAAAAGAGGTTATATCCCCCCCCCCCGTATTCTTCCCTTGTGAGGCCAATAATTGAGTACAACAGTCCCTTTCCAAGCACCTGCAGCAGTTGGAGAGACCACAAGTGTTTCTTACAAAAATTCAGGGTCTTCAAGATCTGACTTATACGGACAGACCAAAATCATTGTCACTTTACTCTGTCATAAAGACTGCTCAGAGCTGACCTTTGCCTTGCATATAGAGCAATCTCTGACCCAGCTTTAATGGAATTACTGCACTTTCACAAGTCAAATGGCACATGGATCACTTGCTCAAAGGACATTAACCTGGTATATGACATTAACAGAACTTACTTGAGAGAGCTTTGTCTCACGGTGTGTTGCCCCTCCTTTGGAACAAGCTTCCTATTCATGTTAAACACAGCCCCTCATTGGCCCTATTTAAGTGTAATTTGGATGATAGCATGGATAACCAGAAATTCACCCTGGGGATTCCACCTTTGTCCCTCTTAGACAGGGGCAATAGGTGCTGATTTTAGTGTCTGTTTGAACCAGACACCCTTGGAATCATGGGTTGAACTTGGCTAGGCTTGTAAGGGCCCTAGGGCCATTAGCCTTGTAATCTCCTGTGATCCTATGATCCTAAAAGGACTGCTTTTGGAATAGAACCCCCAGTTTCTTCAGGTGTACCACAGTCTAGGGATTGCATATGCACTTTTGCTGAAAGTCATGTGCGATTGTATAACTCAGTCAAAATTAATGCATTATTACCTGCAATGCCCATATTTCTAAGTCTAGCAAATGGGAATGTATGTGAATAGTAGAACATTTAAGACTGAGCTTACACATTTTGTTTTTCTATGACTATTGTAATGGGAATCACAATGCAATCCTTGTTAATAAACAACATTTCATGAAACAAATAACTCAGTCAAAATGAACGCATGTTTACTTGCAATGCTCTAATATTTCTAACTCAATCAGAGGTTAATGTATGTGAATAGTTTTAAGTGAACATTCTATGAAACAATTAAGAAATGTTGTGGATAAAGGACTGCATAGTCACCCGAGGAATATGTACTGTAGCCATCAATGCACACTGACAATGAAACACATGTACAGATTTTTATACATCATCACACAGCCATGTATCATAGTCATATTATGTGAGGTTAATAAAAATAAATCGGGGCATAACTAATATGATTAACAATGCTTTTGTTGGTTTTGAACCCACTATCTATACACCGTAATATATACTTCTATATTCCTAACCAGTTGAGCTATTGGGCAACACTGTTTTGCTTTGGGTCCACCAGGTGCTGTTAATGAATGCCACTGTTAATGAGGTGTTTCAGATACATACAGTCAGAAATAAGAAATGCTGTTACTATAAATTCATGCATACCTGTTTGTCTGGTCCTACTTATTTGCAGATAACTTTGGGATGATTAGCTGGATGATCATTAATGATTTACTAGTACAAGTAACTTACTGACAGTAACATATATACATAAGAATCCAAATCAGTATACCATTATATCTGCTTAGTAAATAATAACATTATGTAATAGGTGTCAGGGTGTGGATTATTTTACTTACTGGAGGCATCCAGGAGGCTGTCTTTGAACCACTGTGATCCTCTGGCAAAGTTAATCCTGGTCCATAAGATGAAGATCATCACATTGGTGATAGACCTGTACATCAGTTCTGTAGATCAGGGTGTGGATTCAGAGCTCCCCCACAATCTGGTTCCAAATATTGATCTGTGCTAAGTTCCCTTGGCTTGCTCTCATCGTCTGTTCATTTCCCACATAAAATCCACATGAAATATGGCGCCAAAGAATTTAATATGATAAAGCTTTCGGGCTAACCACCCTTCATCAGTACAATTGAAATAAGGCTTTCATTCTTTTTAAATAGAAGATAATTAACATCACATGATCCAACCAGCCTATCCAAAACTTTCCTTTACAAAAAGCTTCTTTAAAAACCTCTTAAAATTCTAAAATCATGTATTAACTACATTATATAAAACATGAAATGTATTAACAGTATAATGACAATATAACAAACAACATAATAAGTAACCACAACAGATAAGCAGAACTTTTAAAGACAGATGGAAAAATCTCTTATATTCTTCAGTTACACTATCTTTCTCTGTCTTTTTACCAATACTGGTTTCAGACTTACTGCATTATTTAAGCCTGGATTTTTGTCGGCTTGTAATCTAATGATTCACTCATATTCCTTTAGCTCCAAGGCATCATTCATATCACCACCCCTATTTCCCATTGCTACCAAGTCAATTACTCTAAATTTGAATTGGTGCTCCGGGCCACAGTCAGAAATATGTTTACTTAGAGCTTTTGTCAATATTTTCCTTCTAATTTCTGACTTGTGTTCCCCTATTCATTCCTTCAATTTTCGGATGGTTTTACCGACATAAAATCCAGGACATGCAACACATGTTGCTAAATAAACCACTTGAGTTGTGTTGCATGTTGCAGAGATATTAAAAAAATATTCTTTACATGTTGTTGGGTGTTTATAGATATCCATTCCTTCATAAATATCATTACAAAAAATACAGTTATAACATTTCTTTATTCCTACTTTACTTATTTTATCCTTCTTCCATCCCCCATTAAAATCTTTATAACATAATTTCATTTTCAATGTTTCTGAATTTCTATAAGAAAAAAATGTTTTTTCTCCAACTATACTCTGTATTTCTGGCATAGCCATTAGGATAATCCATTTTTTTCCAATAATATTTTTTACTTTCTCAGTATTTTTATTAAATGTGGTAACATATCTAATCATTTGTTTCTTCTTCTCCTTATGGAAACTAACCTGCTGTATTGGACCAAATTTTGGCTTATATTCATCCCGTCGACCTTTTACTACATTTTTATAAATTTCATCTACTAATGATGGTGAATAACCATTGCTAATAAATTCTTGCATCATGCTATTTGCCTGCATTTCAGAATTTGCTTCCTCAGTGTTAAGTTTACTTACTCTAATTAATTGAGCTTTCAAAGTTCCTTTAAAAGTATGCAGTGCATGCATACTATGTCTATTTATATATCTACAAACAGCCACTTCCTTCTTATGTATAGTTGTTTCTACTCTATTTGCTTTTTTGTATAATTGAACATCTAAAAACGTTATTTCTTCTTCTGACGCTATCATTTTGAACCTCAGAAACTCTGTTGTAGAGTTCAAATAGTTCAAATATGTATCCAATTCTCTTCTGTACCCCTGCCACACAGGAAAACAATCATCTACAAATCTTTTATAAAGAGTGACTTTACTATTGAGACTGTTAAATTTACTAAAAATATACTTATTTTCCCATTCATATAATACTAGGTTTGCATATGTATTTGCCGCTGGTGTTCCCATTGCCACTCCAGTTAGTTGCAAATAAGGTATATTATCAAAAACAAATACATTTTGTGTCAACACTATTTCTAATAATGTACAAATATTGTCTATCTCCCTTGCTTGCAACTTTATTTCCATATTAAGAAAATTCCGTATGGCTTCTATCCCATACTCATTTGCTATCACCGTAAAAAGTGAAGTAATATCCAGAGTGACAAATAGAAAATTACTATATCCTATATATCCTTTATGCCATTCAAATAAATCAACCAAAAAACTATCAGTATCTTTAATAATACTAGAACATCTAGCTAAGTACTTTGCCAATACTATTTGCAAGTATTTTGAAATTGGATGTGTACAACAACCACCCTCCAAGACTATAGACCTCAAGGGTGGGTTGTCGACAGATTTATGTATTTTGGGGATCCAATATATCTGAGGGATCCTGGGACATGAGACAGTAAAAAAATTAAATAATTCTAGTGTTATGTCATTTGTTAATTGCAAATCATAGATGGTCATATTTATGTTTGATATATGCTTCTTCACCTCACTAAAAGAAATACATTTAAATATATTTTCATCACTTAACATCAGTTTGAATGACTCAAAATATTTATCTCGATCCATTATCACAGTTGCACCCCCTTTATCGGCCTGTTTTATAACAATCCTATCATCTCTTTCCAATAACTGCAGTGCTTTATATTCATCAAACATCATATTATATTTCCTATTCCTTTCAGCCTTAGAATAATACATTCTCAATTCATTTTCAATTACATTCATAAAGGCTGTCAGCACAGGACATACTTCTGGTGAAAAAGTACTTAATTTTTTACAAACAGGAGTTTGCGCATTAACATCTTTAAAAATGAGTTTCAAACTTACTGTTCGGATCAATAATTTCAAGTCAGTTATCGCCTGTACAATATTATCTCCTGCTGTAGGAATGAATTTAAGTCCTTTACTAAGGACTTCTAATTGCATTGCAGTTAGTGTTACTGAAAACAAATTAACAGTACCTTTCCCCGTTTGTATCATCGTCATACTAGTTTGTTGAAGTACGCTGGGCTGTTGCTTTTCCTATTCACACCGCCTGTTGCTTGTTGCTCTTCCTTTTGCATTGAGCGGCCTCTCCGTTGGGCTAATTTCTGCATAGGTACCTTTTCTGGGAGCTTTAATTGAAAGGGGGAAAAAGGGGTTATAGTAAGATTCGAAGCACCTCCACTATTTACTGGAGTTTTCTGATTCAACTGTTGCTTTTTAGATAATTTTGGGCATACTGAGCTGCTTCCATTGATTTGCTCTTTATTTCCTAAAGTCAAAGTAGTTTCTACTGTGACGTCATCCAAATTTTTTGGTGCTTGTTGATTGGAGAGCACCAATGAATGAGGCTCTATAGTCACTTCTTGATTAGATGATTGATGTCTAAAGTTAAAGGGGCAGCATCAGAACTTATTTGCTTTATTGAATTCTTTTCTTTAACAATTTTACTATTTCTATTTACATTGTTATTTCTTGTTTCATTCTAGGGCCATGAAAAGATGTGGCCGTTTTTGAAATCTGCGACATCGCGTTGTAGCTTATGCTTCTTTTTTGATTCATGTTTTACATCTAACAAATGCAAGCGGTCAAGCATATTTTGATACAAATTTAGTGCTGTGGAATGAGAAGCCATAGTTAAAAGTTTACTTTCTAACCTTACTATCTCCTCTTCCAGTTGACTCTCAATAGGCTTGAAAAAATGATTAATTCATTGCATGTAGTCCGCACTTAATTTTAAGCTTAATCGTTGCCACTGTCAAAGCAAATCTGGATATTTATTAGCATATAAAGGCATTTTCTGTATTCTAAGTCCTTGTGGCACTATCCCCAGCCCTAAATAGGCTTGAAAGCTTAACCGCTGCCATTGAAATTGCTTATATGTTTGTACCTTTTTTTCTAGGACTTCCGATGCCTTCTCATACTCTTCCATATCTTGGCCAACATTTGTTAGCATTGTAGATGAATTAGTTACCATTTGCAATAATGGATTTTCTCCTTTGTATGAAAGTATCTTTATCGAACCATTCTCTTCCTTAGAATTAGAAACCAGATCCATGTTTTCATTCATTTAGCTGGCTGGCTGGAAAACTGACCTCCTTAAACTGATGCTCACAATTCTGTTCAACACCAGTTTACAATAATCACGAACACAGAACAGCACTATATATATTTTTCACAGAATCCACACAAAATATAGCGCCAAATAATTTAATACGATAAAGCTTTTGGGCTAACCACCCTTCATCAGTACAATTAAAATAAGGCTTTCATTCTTTTTAAATAGAAGATAATTAACATCACATGATCCAGCCAGCCTATCCAAAACTTTCCTTTACAAAAAACTTCTTTAAAAACCTCTTAAAATTATAAAATCATGTATTAACTACATTACTACATTATATAAAACATGAAATGTATTAACAGTATAATGACAATATAACAAACAACATAATAAGTAACCACAACAGATACTCAGAACTTTTAAAGACAGATGGAAAAATCTCTTATATTCTTCAGTTACACTATTTCTCTCTGTCTTTTTACCAATACTAGTTTCAGACTTACTGCATTATTCAAACCTGGATTTTTGTCGGCTTGTAATCTAATGATCCACTCATATTCCTTTAGCTCCAAGGCATTTCCCACATACACTGATACCACTTGGAGGGCCTCCTCATTGGTCCATTTAGGCAGTCAGACACACCACACCCTCCTCTCCAAGAGCATCATCTTCAAAATCATCAAAAAGGGTGAGTAGAATGGCTTCTACAAAATGCTTATTCAGGTACCACTCAGTTCACAGGTAGCAGGGCCATGATCTGAAAATGTGTCAGCATCAAAGCTTAAAGATGGAGCACATACAGGGGTAGCAGTCTGTTGGTAGATGTCAGACACATGTTTCAGATATTCACATTTATTAATAATTATGGGGCATTTTTGCTGCTCACTGCACACTTATGCTGAACTATAGGTTAATTTGCTAGAATTTGAGAACGTATGCTGAAGTTCGCTGATGTGTCTCTAAAATATTATATGATAATGAAAATCATTAATTCTGTATAGTTTAAATGGTATTTAATAACTGATTGCACTGAGGTAACATCACTGTTTGGTATAGTTTCCTGAGGGAACTATATCCATAAGGTAAGCAATCACTGGGTCAGTTGTTGGTATCTGCTATAGTGAACTATTGTGCTTAGCTTTATTCTATGATGTTCTCTATGTCACGCTTGTACCTTGTAATTCATATTTCAAGTAGTTTATAATGTTAAATCTTCTGAGCATCAGTTTGTCAGTTACATGAAGGGTAGAGGAGGCCTTATCCCATATGCGTGCATAGGGACAGATGTCCATCATTCCCACTGAGGTTTTCCCTATATACAGGTGCTTTGGGTACAATCACACCAGCCCCCATTGAACTGCAGTTATAAACATAATCTTATGCTATTCACTGGGATTGCAGTTTCAACTATAAGTCTATAGTACTGTTTTGTGGAAAAAGACAGTTCACAGGAATGTCCACAAATTCTACATACAAAGTATGATGTTCAGATATTCTCCAGTGCTTACTCCTAAACTGGAAGCTGGTATGCCATTCAATGGGATTAGGAGGACATCCTGTAACTTGGTTGTTGTTTATTTATCTAGCCATCACAGCTAAGATGATTGTGTTCATATGCTGTTATTGCTTTGAGGTGCTGTTTGACACATAGAGCTACATTTGTTAGTTACATTTGGGTACATGACACAGTTGTGATATTTGTTAATGAGTACATTGACATCTGTGATGTATCCCATATGGTTGACATTGACATGGTAAGGATACTTGGCTATGTATATGACTATGAATAATGAAGGCTTATTTCTACTGAAGTGGTGGTGCCGTGGTTAGGAGATTGGTTCATGGTAGTAACCATTTCTACATATCTGGGTTCTAATTCTACTTGTGTGTGTATGACATATTCTAAATTGTGGAATGGGATAATTGTTTTGGCCATGTATGCTACACATTCCATGACATATGCTCATCAATTGATTCACATCATGTACAGTATGCCTTTCTGTATATGATGGCAATACACATCATATCTATTGATGTTCTTCATATTTCACTGTTGCAGTCATCACATTTGGGTTATCCCTGCCAGGGTAGCCCTCAGTCGGCCCGAATACCAGAGGCTTAGTATTTCTATTGGTTGCTGTCACTCCAGGACTGATGTTAGGTCGTCAGTGGTATAAAAACAGGCAGCCGACTCCATTACATCAGTCTTTCTTGCAGAGGATCCTAAAGCAGAAGCAGTTCCCACGAGTGCCGGTCGGCTGCTACCTGAGTTTTTCATTTCCAAATTGAAGTTGAAGTCTTCTAAAGCTAAGTACCCCATTGTGGATCCTTTTTTCTTGCTCTAACCGATGTAAGAAAAAGTTAACAATTGCCTTGCCTGTGGAAAGCAAATACCACACCGAGACTTTCATTCCTACTGCATCACTTGTTTAGGCCCAGACCACGATGTCCCCCGCTGTCACTTTTGTGCTAGATATTTTTGCTCTCAGTCCTCGACTTCTGATATGGTTTTGGTAAGCCATCCAACAACCGATCTTCTGAAAAAAACAGCTACCCTCCTAAATAAACACATTATCTCTTCCATCCAAAATCTGGTAACCTCTAAGCCAAACTCTACTTCGACACCCACCCTTCCAAGTCCCACTAACACAACTTTGTTTTAATTTGAGCCAGTTCCCATTACTTACATCAAATCTCTACTACTCAAGCTAAAACCTTGCTCTCCTTCCACTGACAATCTATCTCCTACATTCCTCAGACTTGCTGCTAACTCAATTGCCTATCCTATATCTATACTAATTAATCAATCTATTCTGGAATCAACTGTCCCCATCCTTTGGAAATCTTTCTTTACTATCCCTCTTCATAAAGGTGGAAACTCCACTAATCCCTCAAACTACAGACCCATTGCCATTCTGTCCCCCCTCTCCCAGATATTAGAAAAATTTATTCACTCACAGCTTCTTAATCACCTCCTCATGCACCACTTACTTACCACTACCCAACATGGATTTCGTCCTCACCACAGCACCACCAATGCCCTCCTCTCCTTCACTCATATCATTGCAGTGGCCCTAGACAACAATAAACTCAATTCCTGTCTCTTCTTAGATCTGTCCAAAGCCTTCAAAACCGTCTCTCATCCTCTACTATCCAAACTCGCAAATCTCCATCTATCCCCCTCCGCACTTGCCTGGTTTAATAGTTACCTATCTAGCAGGGAACAATCTGTCAAATGGCTCTCATCCTCCTCACCTTTCCTTCCCATCTCCACTGGTGTTCCCCAAGGCTCCATCTTGGAACCCCTTTTGTTTAACATCTTCACCAATGATCTTTACACCTCATGCAAAAAATCCTCCCTTATTCAGTATGCTGGTGATTCTACAGTTATATCCATCTCAAATAACATTCCTGAGCTACATTCCCTGACCCAACAAGCCCTACTATCCACTGAACAATGGCTCTCTCACAACCTACTGATCCTAAATCCCAAAAAGACCAAATTCCTACTTTTCTTTCCCCGCTCTCTTTCTCATCACAAAACCTCCTTTTTTTATTACATCTTCAAACAATACAACAATCCAACCTGACACCCACACAAAACTCCTAGGGGTCATTATCGATGACGAACTAAAGTTCAACCTACACATACTCCAGTGTATAAAAAAACAAACCAGAAACTAGGTCTGCTATATCGGAACAAAAAATTCCTAACCCCTGAATCTGGACTTACCCTGGGCCAGGCACTCCTCCTCCCCTCCCTCTTATACGCCGCCCCAGATCTTACCAATGTCCAGGCCTTCACTGTAAACAAACTCCATCAGACGTGCCATAAAATAGCCAGATTCATTACTAACTCCCCATACAACTCACACCACTGCATTTCTTTAAAATCTCTTCAATGGCTTGGACTTCCACAATTTCTGCTATCTTATCAGTTTCATATGCTACACTCTATTCTTTATAAAACCTCCTTATGTCCATCTTTATCTTCCATAGTCTCCATCTACATCCCATCCCGGACCCTCCGTACTTCTAACCAACAATTACTTGATGTCTACCACCCAAAAAGGTCAGTAGGCAAACTACTCTACAAATACTCCCTTGCCCATGCTTGGAACAAACTTCCTCTTGACTTACATTCAATCTCCCACACCTCACACTTTAAAAATGAACTAAAAGCTTATTTTCTCAATTCCAGGACCTGCTCTTGCCATGACCCCACCTAGTCTTCCTTCCCTTTATGTACCCTCAAAAGGTCCATACTTAGTACCTCATCACACCTCTCTCTCAAATGTGTCTACTACGCATTTGCATAATTTTATACAAACAAAACAAATTTTATTGTTGACCTGTTGAACTATATCAATGTAAAATTACGTTACTAAGCTTCTTTTTAATGTAACTTTAAGTTTATGCATGTAACCCAACATATGTGAATCTTTTTGCTATAACTGCTATTATATCAATATTGTTTAAAATTGTACTTGTTTAAAAATGTACTGCTGGAGATTTTCTCCTCGGGTCTCCACTGAAAATGGGCCACAAGCCCAGTTGGACAAACCTGGTTAACAAATGTCAATAAATAAACAGATAAATAAAAATGTAAGGATAAAGACAGAGACAGACAGCACAGGTCCAAATCTGCTGACGATGCTTCCGTTAAGCTAGTTGTCAGTATTCCGGTCCTTAGTGAGGCACTTTGACAGCCCCTGATGCATATTCTGTGGATTCGCAGGCCGCTACCAAGACCCTTTTGGAGTCTGGTATGCCATGAGACTCTTCTTTGACTAAGAATCCTGCAGATGTCTCTACCTTGGATGGGTCCGGAGCCGCTGAGTAGGCACCGGATTCTGAGGAAGTATTTCACACTACCGATACTCGACTCAGACTGACGACTTCTTTCGTGTTTACAGTTCTTTCAAAAACTACTGAGTTTATAAGGACCAGGGTACCAAAACACACCCAAAAAAAACGACAACCCAAGCTCAGGCCTCTGCTTCCTTGCCTCAGTCTCAAATGCTTAAAATGGTTGAAGACCTTATAATGCTTCTCAAGGGAAGCCAAGCTACCCCTTCCAAATTAAAAAGAGACTTGTCCCAAGTAGTTTTATCTGAGCAGGAGTCTGATGACTCTGATGCATCTGAATATGAAGATATGCAACCCCTCTCAGCTTATGAGGATTCAGATGCAGAGGAATCTATCCGTTCAGCCTCTCCACCCGAGGACTTTTCCTTTGGGGAAACCCTACATACTTTAAGGGAACATTTCCAATGGAAGGTCAGGACTATCCTCAGTCAAAAAAGAGACTCAGGGAATCCTTAGAACTTCCACAGCACAGACCTCTGGCCATTCCTCCTGTCCTGGATGTTGTGGATGATGTTTTTATGGAATCCAGTCTGACCCCTGACACCCTCCCTCCTGCTCCCAGGAAAAGTGACAGGTACTAGAGAGTCCCTGATTCTCACAAATTTATTTTCAAAGATCCTACTGCTGACCCCAAGGTCATCTCTCAAGGACCTAAAGGAATCAAAGCAACTTCAGCTAAGAATCCCACGCCCTCAGATAGGGATTCCCGAGCATTAGACAGATTGGGTAAAAAAGTATACACCTCTGCTACTCTTGCTATTAGAGCATTAAATTGCCAGTTCCATATGCTGAAATATCAGCAACATACCATGGAACTCTACAAACAAAAAATATCTTCATTCCCTGCTTGTGCAGAAAATAAAGAGTTACAAGAGTTAATGCATTCTGCAAGTCAAGTAACTAAGCACACCTTACAATGTGGTTTTGACGTCCTAGAAGCAGCTTTCAGGGCAGCAGTTACTGGTTCTGTATTTAGAATATATGCTTGTCTTAAGGAACAGACCTTGTCAGACCATGTCAAATCCAAATTATTGGATACACCCTTGCACAAAGACAACTTATTTGGCACCAAGGCAGAAGAGGTCCTAAAAAGATGGAAGAAAAAGCTAAATCTATACAGACGGTTAAAGATGTATTACAGGTCCAGCCACCATGGTTCAGTAGGCATTGCCTCTCCAAGCACTGGTCCTTTCCTGCCCCCCCCCAGGTCAGTTCAGCCTAGACTCAGGGGAAGCAGGCCCTCCAGATAACAGCCCCAGGGAATGCAGAGATCAAAGCAATGGAGTTCCTCCTCTTCGAAACCAGGGAGTTCAAAGCCACCCCCTTATTGTAAGAGCACACAATGACTTTACACTCCCACCCCCTCCCTCTGCCCACCTGCACTTGCCCCTGGGAGGAAAACTCTCCAACCATGCAAGCAACTGGGCCACCAATACCAACGACCGCTGGGTCCTCAACATAGTGGGATACAAATTTTATTTTCACATTCTGCCAACCCCAAAAGGGTTCCCAGATCTTCCCCCAAACCAGTGGGCAGAGGCCAAAAAGCAAGTCATTTCCCTTCTCTCTATGAGGGCAATAGAGCATGTTCCTGCAGAGCAGACAGGCCAAGGTTTCTACTCCATACTCTTCCTGGTACCCAGGAAAGAGGGCACATGGTGCCCCATCCTTGACCTATCCATTCTAAACACATTTCTGGTGATACCAAAATTCAGAATGCTCACCCTCCAGCAGCTTCTTCCTATGCTTTCCAATGATGCTTGGTTAGCCACCCTAGACCTAAAAGAGGCCTACCTACACATCCCAATCAGGGAATCATGCAGGAAATCTCTACGTTTCAGAGCAGGATTACTGCACTTTCAATTCTCTGTGCTTCCCTTTAGCTTATCAAGTCCTCCCAGAGTTTTCTCAAAATGTCTGGCTCCCACCATTGCTTTTTGCACACAAAGAAATATTCAAATTTACCCATACTTAGATGACTGCCTTATTCAGGCAGATAGTCAGGAAAAGCTGCTAAAGCATCTGACCTTTGTAAAGGACATACTGACCTCCCTGGGGTATACCATCAACAAAAAGAAATCATAACTAGTACCCACACAAAAAATTGTATTCCTGGGAGCATGTCTGGACACAGCATCCCAGATAGCATTCCTTACACCAGAAAAACAAACTTACCTGACAACCTACTTCTCTCAGCTAGCCACCAGGACCCAGTTATCTGCAAGGAAAATCCTGCAAGCTCTAGGGTTCATGGCTTCTTGCATTCTACTCATTCCATATGCCAGACTGCATATGAGGAAACTACAATGGTACGTAAAAAGCCTTTGGTGTCAGCACTCTCAAGACTTGGAAACTCTTATACCAATGATACCTTGTCTAAGGAAAGATTTTCTTTGGTGGGCAGCAGCATGCTGCCACAACAAGGGACTTCCCTTCTCACTACCCCATGCTGTCCAGACCCTCACCACAGATGCATCAGACTATGCCTGGGGTGCACACCTGGATGGCAGGTGCATTCAGGGCCAATGGAGCCCAAATCAAATACATCTGCACATCAACCAAAAAGAGATGTTAGCTGTTCAGCACACCCTGACAGCTTTCAGACCACTACTCTCCCCGGGGCCTCTGCTGATCAAAACACACAACACCAAGGTGATGTGGTACATCAACAAGCAGGGAGGGACTCACTCTGATCCTCTGTGCAGGCTTGCTATGACCCTTTGGCACACGGCCACAGCCATGCAACTACACCTGTTAGCACAATTCCTGCCAGGCTCTATAAACTCTCTGGCAGACAACCTAAGCAGAAACCTGCTAGACCCGCACAAGTGGCAGCTAGACCAAAGAACCTTCACCCTTGTAACCTAGAAATGGGGCACCCTGAAGGTAGACCTCTTTGCCTCCCACTCCAATTATCAGCTCAGTAAATTCTGCACCAGGGAACCTCACAGCAAGGCCTGGAAAGTGGATGCTCTATCCTTCCAGTGGGTAAACCTCTCAGTCTATGCATTTCTCCCTCTATCACTCATTTCAAGCATACTGCTAAAAATAAGGGACAAAAAAACGAGGACAATCCTGATTGCCCCAGACTGGCCCCAGCAGCACTGGTACCCACTGCTGCACAGCCTGTCACCCCTGCCACCATGACAACTACCTCAGATCCCAACACTCCTGACCCAGAGGAATGGAGAATTCATACGTCCCCAATTGCAGACCCTCAATCTGGCAGCCTGGCTTATCCCTGACCATCTAAGCAAACAAGTTCTAGATGTTATACGTGAGGCCAGATGCCCCAGCACTCGAAAGTCTTATGCTGACAAGTGGAAAAGGTTTTGCACCTGGATCCAGGCTAAGGGAGCCAGAACAGCAGAGCCCACAATACCTCTCATCCTGGATTACCTGGCAGACCTACTACACAAGGGTCTATCCTTCTCTTCTATTAATATTCATGCTTCTGCCAGCTCTGCTCATTTCAGCACAGAGCCAATTCTTTTCTCGCACCCTCTCATAAAACAGTTCCTAAGAGGTGCTAACAACTTGAGGCCACCCAGAAGAGCTTCTACCCCAGCTTGGGACCTAAACTTTGTGTTGGAAAAGCACACCCTGTCCTCGTTTGAACCTGCAGCTTCAGCAGAGTTAAAATTTATCTCTTGGAAGACAGCCTTGCTTCTGGCCATAATTTCAGCTAGAAGAGTATCAGAGCTACAAGCACTTATGGCTGTAGAGCCATACATCATTTTCCATGCTGACACGGTCTCCCTCAGGACTAACCTATCCTTCATGCCAAAATTGGTGTCCAGTGTGGCTCTCAACTAATCCATTTATTTGCCCACCTTTTTCCCTAACCCACAAAACAAGGAGGGAAGGATTCTGCACTCTCTAGATGTGCACAGATAGCTCAGATTATACCAAGGACAGGACTAAATCTTTTAGAATAACTGATCAATTGATATTCAGCTTCACTGCAGAAGCAGAGGGTAAGGTCATATCCAAACAAACAATTTCCAAATGGGTATCACATTGCATCCATTTCTGTTACAAACAGCATGGAAAACCTCCCCCAAGGGGGTCAGGACACATTCCACCAGAGCAACCTCCACCTCTGGAGCTATCCTCAGAGGGGTCCCCACCAGGGACATCCTGGAGGCTGCAGCATGGACTTCTGTTCATACCTTCACCAATCATTACCACCTGCCTATCTTCTCCAAATCCAGGGTAGGCCTTGCCACTGCAGTCTTGCACAGCATCCTAGCCACCCCTCCATCTTCTTAATAGCCTCCACCCTTTTCTTCAGCTTTCGGATTCAACCCAAATGTGATGACTGCAACAGTGAAACACAAAGAACATAGTACAGTTGTGTACACTTACCATAAATGTAGATGTTCAAGTGTATTCACTGTTGCAGTCCTGGTTTCACTCCCTCCATCCCCCTTCTCTCTGTCTTTCTCTCTCCTTACAAGGAATTTTTGGCATTTACATTCTACTGGTGGTGTTCTTCCACTCTAACCTAGTTCTTCATTGGAGTTCCTGACAGTTAGGGCAAGAAAAACTAATGTAATGGTGTTGGCTGCCTGTTTTTATACCACTGATGACCTAACATCAGTCCTGGAGCGACAGCAACAAATGCAGAAATACTAAGCCTCTGGTATTAAGGCTGACTGAGGGCTACCATGACAGGGATAATCCAAATGTGATGAATGCAATAGTGAATAGACTCAGACATCTACATTTATGGTAAGTGTACACACTTGTACTTTTTGCATAGCATTGCAATATATATGCAGGGCATTACACTGGCATATGCTTTAAAGATTTATCTGTCAATAGGTACACTTTTTGTATAACCCCAGATATGTCTAAATTACCTTTTTACAAATGTTGATAAGGACTCAATACAATAACTTTTCTCACAGGGAAAACAAAGTAATTCTGAAGGCCCTGCTTCAACATGACTGACATTTGTTAGGGTATACAGGAGATACATTCTGGAGGAATCAAATGTGAAGGAATATTGCAAACATGGTGAATGCTGTGGGCGAACATAAATGCACAAGGGAGGCCTGTCATTGCCCTTGCTCTGACATGTTCTTCCATGCAGCCAACAGACTTCACCATTATGAAAGGGAGAGAAATACCACTGGAGGTGGGCCAATTTTACATCCCATGAATGAGACAATGACAGTTAAGGCCTCCCACCATAACATTTTCCAGGATCATCACATGTCTGGCAGAAAAATTGAGGCAGGTGTTTCAGGGCATCCAGACATTCTACCATTCACTGACACAACAGCAGCATAATCCAATTGTAATTCATGGGCATTCACACATCTTATCTGGTTTATGAATGTCACAGCAGCACAACACTATGCATGGCTGAACATCACTGATGTAGGAAGATGTGGTAAGCATGTTATATTAAATGGACAATGCTTAGGCGACACCATCAGCACCATGTGTACTGATGTTTATTAACATGAAAAGGGCCATCAACATCTGTCCAGTGCCATCACACATCAGATATATATCCATGTAGTCAGGCTGGTTAATAACCTTTTCCAAACAGCTAACAACGACAAGAAAATCAAGACCACTGGTTCAGACCCAAAATACTTTATTCTCTAGCACCTTGGTGCAAGACCTTCAAGGAGTTACAAAATACAGCTAAAAATGTGCTACCTTTTATTTATTTATTTATTTATTTATTGCAGTTGGTTTACCAGGATAGTCCATTGGGCCACAAGGAACCCGTTTTCAATGGAGTCCTGGGGAGAAAAGCTCCAAAAATACATTTAACATTCTTACAAACATATATTCACACAAACATTTCAAGTTTAACAATAGGTAGAAAGAAAGAAAGCAAAAAATGTAACAGCTAAATACAATGTGCAGAACGTACATAGTAATTATATTTATTAGCTCAGAAATATCCATTTAATACAGAGTAGTTTGGAAAAATTAGTTACTGGAAAGGAAGAGGAGGTTCAGTGACATGATGAAGTGGAGGAAGAAGAGAACCTAGGGGCTTATCTAATAACTTCTGTAGAATCTGGGTAGAATAAGATGAGGCAGAGCAATGGCGGATGAGAGAAGGAGAAGAGTAGGTTATGTAGGGTGGGAGCAGGAGCATTCCCACTGAGATGCTAGGTGTGTATAGAGAGATTTTTTGAAAGCTGCGTGATTAGAGGTGGTGCGGATGAGTGAAGGAAGGGAGTTCCAGATGCGAGCTAGGTTGAAGGATAGAAGGTTTTTGCCTGGGGGATATGTAGGTTTATGGACTTTGAGTAGGTTTTGATTGTTTGATCTCAATACTCTATTGGGAAGATGCATGTCAAATGTGGAAGAAAGGGAAGGACAGAGGGAGGGTTGAGAATAAGTTTGTGGGCTAGAGTTAGCTGAGTATAAGTGAGTTGATTGGGAAGTTCTAGCCATTTTAGTATCTGGAGGGAGAAACAGTGGTGGGTGGAAGACTTGTGGCTGGTGGCAAATTTTGCAATTTTGTTGTAACAAGAGGAAAGTTGTTTTTTGAGGGAGGATTGCAGATTAGTTAGGAGTGGGGCACCATAGAGAAGGGAGGGGATAAGGAAGGATGAAGCGAGTGTTATTTTAGTAGCAGAGGTAAGGTACGCTTTTGTCTATAAAGCATACCAAGTTTTTGGTGGGTTTTTTTGATATTTTTTGTAGATGAGAGGTAAATTTAAGTTGGTTGTCTATTTGTACCCCAAGTAGCTTGGTCTCTGTCACCAATTCTAGGGAGAGTTATTTTGGCTAGTGATAGAAAAAGTGTTCAGATTGAGATGAGTAGCTTTAGAGGGAGTAAAAATCATTAGCTTGGTCTTGGAGGCGTTAAGAGCTAGGTGGTTTTGTAACATCCATTGCTCTGTTGTAGAAAAGGCATCTTGAGTTAGTTTTTGAAGTGTAGAGATAGAGGTGGCTGAGCAGATGATAGTTGAATCATCAGCATATTGGATGATGTTAGAGAATGGGATTGATTTATGGAAGTCATTTATAAATATGTTGAAGAGAACAGGACCTAGAATGGAGCCTTGTGGAACACCTGTGGGGGTACTAAGGAATGAGGAGGTAGTTTTTTTCCATCTTACTGCTTGCTTCCGGTTGGATAGGTAACTAGAGAACCATTGCAAGGAAGAGGAAGAGAGGTTAAGTTCTGAGAGTTTAGTTATGAGCAGGCTATGTGAGATGGTATCGAAGGCTTTGGAGAGGTCTAGTAATAAGGTAGAGACAATTAGGCCAGAATCACGAGCTCTGTTTACTGTTTCAAGGAAGGAGAGGAGGGCTGTCATTGTGCTGTGGTTAGGTCTAAAGCCGTGCTGTGTAGGAGTTATAAGGTGATTTTCTAGGAGATGAGGGAGGAGTTGAAGATGGACACATTTTTCTAGGATTTTGAAATGGGGGACAGGATGGCTATGGGACTAAAGTTGTTGATGTTGTTATTGTTGCCCCTTTGTGGAGAGGAATAATATATGCTTGTTTCCATATTTGGGGAACTGTGCATTCTTTTAGGGAGCAGTTAATTAGGATGCTGATGGGATATGCAAGTGTTTCAGCAGCTACACTAAGAAAGTAGGAAGGTATATTGTCAGGGGCGTTGGTACATGGTTTCAATTTTAGAAGCAGTTTCTTTATAGAGGATGTAGACATGGGATTGAATGAGAGGAAAGTGGAGTTGGGGGAGGGAGAGTTGGAGGGTAGAGGTGTTTGGAGTACACGTTTAGTAGTGGAAGTGGTAGAGGAGTTAGAAGATGGGGAACAGGAAGTAGAAGTGATGAAGGATAGGGTTTGAGGTGGAAGGGTGAGGGAGGTGTTAGAGGGCATAGTGGGGCTGGAGAAAGAAGAGGTGAGTTTTGCAATCGAATCAATAAAAAATGAGTTAAATTGGGTGGCCAGATCTAATTCAGAGGCATTTGAGTCAGGGGTGGGAGTATCTGGTGTACTAGGATGAAGGAGACTGGAGATCCCTTTCCAGAATTTCTGAGGGTTATTTTTATTTTGGTTTTGGAGTGAAGAAAAATAGTTTCTTCGATCAGAGGTGGTGAGTTTCTTTGCTTTATTTCGAAGCATTTTATATTCATTAAGGAGCAGATTTGTTTTGAGTTTCTGGTAGCGTGCCCAGACTTTATCCCTATGTCTCATGGTAGCAAGAGTGTGTGTAGAGAGCCAAGGGGCTGATTTAGTCTTTATTCTCTTTGTCCTTAGGGGAGCTTGAGAGTCAAGTAATGTCAAGAAAGTTGTATTAAAGTGTGTCACTGCTATGTCTAGAGGAAGGGTTTTTAGACAGTTCCAGTTAATTGCTTTTAAGGAGTTTACAAAGGTAGTTGGGTTGAAATGTTTTCGGTCACGGATAGTTATATAGTTGTGGGTTTGTTGAAGAACAGTGGGAAGTCGGTTGGTGAAAGTGGGTGTGTGATCACTAAGGGAGTCTGGAAGGGTGCCACTGTTGGAGAAATAGTGAGGGTGGGAGACAAGGATCCAATCCAGTGTACTTCCAGTGGAGAGGTTTTTTGCAGGGCGAGTTACTGAATTGATTAGTTGAGAGAAATTGTATAGGTTAATGTTTGAGGAGTTTGTTGGAGATTGAATGCAGGCCCAGTTGATGTTTACATCTCCCATGATTATGGTTTCATTGGTAATGTTACTAGAAATCCAAGAAAGGATTTGTTCAAGTGTGGAGATGTTGTCCCCTGGGGGTATATAAACGGATGCTAGACAAATATGTTAGTGGTTATTTATTTGTAGTAGAGTAAGGAGAAGTTCAGCATTGTTAAAGTGTGGAGTAGGTTTATTGTAGGGAGTGACTGCTAGGGAGGATGAATATATGAGGGCTACCCCACCACCTTTTTTGAGAGGTCTGTCTTTCCTAATGATGGAGTAGTTTGGGGGAATAATTTCAGAGTCTTTTATATGTGGTTTTAACCAGGTTTCAGATATAGACAGGATGTCAGGTTTATTGTGTATGAGCCAAGCATGGAGGTTTGGGACTTTATTTACTATACTTTGGGAATTGAATGCAGTAAAAAGTAATGATTTATTTGTAGTTGTTGTAGAGGAGGGGCCTGGGTTTGGGTGGATATCACCAGATAAGAGAGTACTAATATGATATAGTACCGAACAGTGTATGTGGGCAGATAGTAAGGTAAAGATATTGGCTTCTGTTGTAGATTGGAGGGATTTGCTAGTAGCTTTAAAGATGGGAAGTGTATGGTAGGAGAAGAGTTTGTATTGGAATAAAAGGAGATAGTTGGAGGGATAAAGATAAGGGGAAATAATAGAGTATGATTGAGGGAGAGGTTAGTTCTGATATTTAGTTATGTGGAAGTGTTGGAAGTGTAGGGAAAAAGTGGGTTGGGAGAGATGGATGTAGTGGAGTGAAAAGAGGAGAAAGAAAAGAGAAAGGGAGATGAGACAGAGTTTTACAAGCATAATTGGAGGAAATAGACAGAATAATAGTTGTGAGTAGAGTTGGATGGTATATAGAGGACACTAATTATAGAGCAACAGGTGAATTTCTTATGTAGTATTAAGTAGTGGGGAGCCACTAGGGGTCATTTCCATAACTCCTTCATCTTCCTCTCTTAAAACCTAGTTGCCTCGTGGTTTGAGCGTCTTTTCAGGCTTGTTGGCTGTTGGTGAAGCACCCTCCAAGAGGAAAAAACGCTGAGAGAAGAAGGGAGCCACTTTTGAGATTTTAAGTATTTTTTCTCTGTTTATTTGCTAAGTTTTTCTGCATAGCTGCCTAGCTTGAGCATTTTCTGGCTTGTTAAACTTGATTTCTGTATTAGTAGCTGTATTTAGAGCACAACCAAAAGCTGTTTGCTGAATTTCCTGTTTGCACTTAATTTTAAATCGTTTTTTTCTTAAAACTTGCATATTTTCTGTCCTTGACCTAGCACTCTTGTGTGGGGTCATTTACTGCACTGTTATAACTTGATATTACTTGTGAACCTCTGCTATCTCTGTAAAAAACAAAAACAAAAAAATCTTGCTTTTTTCCCACTTTTCTCAGAGTTAAAAAAGTTCAGTTACAGGCTTGCTGTTCCTGAACTGTTTGAAAGTTTCTGTGAGGCCATTTTTGCTTGGGCTGAAGGAGGGTCTCTGTGTTCATCAGTGGCAGTGACTAACATTGAGCAGCTTCCCTGCCCCCCGGAGAGGTGGTTACTGACTTGAAACTGTAGTTTTATTGGCCACTAGGGGTCATTTCCATAACTCCTTCATCTTCATCTCTTAAAACCTAGTTGCCTCGTGGTTTGAGCGTCTTTTCAGGCTTGTTGGCTGTTGGTGAAGCACCCTCCAAGAGGAAAAAACGCTGAGAGAAGAAGGGAGCCACTTTTGAGATTTTAAGTATTTCTTCTCTGTTTATTTGCTAAGTTTTTCTGCATAGCTGCCTAGCTTGAGCATTTTCTGGCTTGTTAAACTTGATTTCTGTATTAGTAGCTGTATTTAGAGCACAACCAAAAGCTGTTTGCTGAATTTCCTGTTTGCACTTAATTTTAAATCGTTTTTTCTTAAAACTTGCATATTTTCTGTCCTTGACCTAGCACTCCTGTGTGGGGTCATTTACTGCACGGTTATAACTTGATATTACTTGTGAACCTCTGCTATCTCTGTAAAAAACAAAAACAAAAACAAAAATCTTGCTTTTTCCCACTTTTCTGAGAGTTAAAAAAGTTCAGTTACAGGCTTGCTGTTCCTGAACTGTTTGAAAGTTTCTGTGAGGCCATTTTGCTTGGGCTGAAGGAGGGTCTCTGTGTTCATCAGTGGCAGTGACTAACATTGAGCAGCTTCCCTGCCCCCGGAGAGGTGGTTACTGACTTGAAACTGTAGTTTTATTGGCCACTAGGGGTCATTTCCATAACTCCTTCATCTTCCTCTCTTAAAACCTAGTTGCCTCGTGGTTTGAGCGTCTTTTCAGGCTTGTTGGCTGTTGGTGAAGCACCCTCCAAGAGGAAAAAATGCTGAGAGAAGAAGGGAGCCACTTTTGAGATTTTAAGTATTTTTTCTCTGTTTATTTGCTAAGTTTTTCTGCATAGCTGCCTAGCTTGAGCATTTTCTGGCTTGTTAAACTTGATTTCTGTATTAGTAGCTGTATTTAGAGCACAACCAAAAGCTGTTTGCTGAATTTCCTGTTTGCACTTAATTTTAAATCGTTTTTTCTTAAAACTTGCATATTTTCTGTCCTTGACCTAGCACTCTTGTGTGGGGTCATTTACTGCACTGTTATAACTTGATATTACTTGTGAACCTCTGCTATCTCTGTAAAAAACAAAACAAAAAAAAAATCTTGCTTTTTTCCCACTTTTCTGAGAGTTAAAAAAGTTCAGTTACAGGCTTGCTGTTCCTGAACTGTTTGAAAGTTTCTGTGAGGCCATTTTTGCTTGGGCTGAAGGAGGGTCTCTGTGTTCATCAGTGGCAGTGACTAACATTGAGCAGCTTCCTGCCCCTGCCCCGGAGAGGTGGTTACTGACTTGAAACTGTAGTTTTATTGGCCACTAGGGGTCATTTCCATAACTCCTTCATCTTCCTCTCTTAAAACCTAGTTGCCTCGTGGTTTGAGCGTCTTTTCAGG
The DNA here is from genome assembly GCF_019279795.1 of Protopterus annectens. Lineage (NCBI taxonomy): Eukaryota > Metazoa > Chordata > Ceratodontiformes > Protopteridae > Protopterus > Protopterus annectens. The sequence goes on from NC_056729.1 coordinate 985,742,338, forward strand.
CTTGTTGGCTGTTGGTGAAGCACCCTCCAAGAGGAAAAAACGCTGAGAGAAGAAGGGAGCCACTTTTGAGATTTTAAGTATATTTTCTCCTCTGTTTATTTGCTAAGTTTTTCTGCATAGCTGCCTAGCTTGAGCATTTTCTGGCTTGTTAAACTTGATTTCTGTATTAGTAGCTGTATTTAGAGCACAACCAAAAGCTGTTTGCTGAATTTCCTGTTTGCACTTAATTTTAAATCGTTTTTTCTTAAAACTTGCATATTTTCTGTCCTTGACCTAGCACTCTTGTGTGGGGTCATTTACTGCACTGTTATAACTTGATATTACTTGTGAACCTCTGCTATCTCTGTAAAAACAAAACAAAAAAAAATCTTGCTTTTTTCCCACTTTTCTGAGAGTTAAAAAGTTCAGTTACAGGCTTGCTGTTCCTGAACTGTTTGAAAGTTTCTGTGAGGCCATTTTGCTTGGGCTGAAGGAGGGTCTCTGTGTTCATCAGTGGCAGTGACTAACATTGAGCAGCTTCCCTGCCCCGGAGAGGTGGTTACTGACTTGAAACTGTAGTTTTATTGGCCACTAGGGGTCATTTCCATAACTCCTTCATCTTCCTCTCTTAAAACCTAGTTGCCTCGTGGTTTGAGCGTCTTTTCAGGCTTGTTGGCTGTTGGTGAAGCACCCTCCAAGAGGAAAAACGCTGAGAGAAGAAGGAGCCACTTTTGAGATTTTAAGTATTTTTCTCTGTTTATTTGCTAAGTTTTTCTGCATAGCTGCCTAGCTTGAGCATTTTCTGGCTTGTTAAACTTGATTTCTGTATTAGTAGCTGTATTTAGAGCACAACCAAAAGCTGTTTGCTGAATTTCCTGTTTGCACTTAATTTTAAATCGTTTTTTCTTAAAACATGCATATTTTCTGTTCTTGACCTAGCACTCCTGTGTGGGGTCAGTAACTGCACTGTTGTAGCGTGAAATTACTTGTGAACCTGTGCTATCTCTGTAAAAACAAAAACAAAAAAAAATCTTGCTTTTTCCCACTTTTCTGAGAGTTAAAAGTTCAGTTACAGGCTTGCTGTTCCTGAACTGTTTGAAAGTTTCTGTGAGGCCATTTTGCTTGGGCTGAAGGAGGGTCTCTGTGTTCATCAGTGGCAGTGACTAACATTGAGCAGCTTCCCTGCCCCGGAGAGGTGGTTACTGACTTGAAACTGTAGTTTTATTGGCCACTAGGGGTCATTTCCATAACTCCTTCATCTTCCTCTCTTAAAACCTAGTTGCCTCGTGGTTTGAGCGTCTTTTCAGGCTTGTTGGCTGTTGGTGAAGCACCCTCCAAGAGGAAAAAATGCTGAGAGAAGAAGGGAGCCACTTTTGAGATTTTAAGTATTTTTCTCTGTTTATTTGCTAAGTTTTTCTGCATAGCTGCCTAGCTTGAGCATTTTCTGGCTTGTTAAACTTGATTTCTGTATTAGTAGCTGTATTTAGAGCACAACCAAAAGCTGTTTGCTGAATTTCCTGTTTGCACTTAATTTTAAATCGTTTTTTCTTAAAACTTGCATATTTTCTGTCCTTGACCTAGCACTCTTGTGTGGGGTCATTTACTGCACTGTTATAACTTGATATTACTTGTGAACCTCTGCTATCTCTGTAAAAAACAAAACAAAAAAAAATCTTGCTTTTTTCCCACTTTTCTGAGAGTTAAAGTTCAGTTACAGGCTTGCTGTTCCTGAACTGTTTGAAAGTTTCTGTGAGGCCATTTTTGCTTGGGCTGAAGGAGGGTCTCTGTGTTCATCAGTGGCAGTGACTAACATTGAGCAGCTTAATGATCCCCCGGAGAGGTGGTTACTGACTTGAAACTGTAGTTTTATTGGCCACTAGGGGTCATTTCCATAACTCCTTCATCTTCCTCTCTTAAAACCTAGTTGCCTCGTGGTTTGAGCGTCTTTTCAGGCTTGTTGGCTGTTGGTGAAGCACCCTCCAAGAGGAAAAAACGCTGAGAGAAGAAGGGAGCCACTTTTGAGATTTTAAGTATTTTTTCTCTGTTTATTTGCTAAGTTTTTCTGCATAGCTGCCTAGCTTGAGCATTTTCTGGCTTGTTAAACTTGATTTCTGTATTAGTAGCTGTATTTAGAGCACAACCAAAAGCTGTTAGCTGAATTTCCTGTTTATACTTAATTTTAAATCGTTTTTTTCTTAAAACTTGCATATTTTCTGTCCTTGACCTAGCACTCTTGTGTGGGGTCATTTACTGCACTGTTATAACTTGATATTACTTGTGAACCTCTGCTATCCCTGTAAAAAAACAAAAAAAAATCTTGCTTTTTTCCCACTTTTCTGAGAGTTAAAAAAGTTCAGTTACAGGCTTGCTGTTCCTGAACTGTTTGAAAGTTTCTGTGAGGCCATTTTTGCTTGGGCTGAAGGAGGGTCTCTGTGTTCATCAGTGGCAGTGACTAACATTGAGCAGCTTCCCTGCCCCCGGAGAGGTGGTTACTGACTTGAAACTGTAGTTTTATTGGCCACTAGGGGTCATTTCCATAACTCCTTCATCTTCCTCTCTTAAAACCTAGTTGCCTCGTGGTTTGAGCGTCTTTTCAGGCTTGTTGGCTGTTGGTGAAGCACCCTCCAAGAGGAAAAAACGCTGAGAGAAGAAGGAGCCACTTTTGAGATTTTAAGTATTTTTTCTCTGTTTATTTGCTAAGTTTTTCTGCATAGCTGCCTAGCTTGAGCATTTTCTGGCTTGTTAAACTTGATTTCTGTATTAGTAGCTATATTTAGAGCACAACCAAAAGCTGTTTGCTGAATTTCCTGTTTGCACTTAATTTTAAATCGTTTTTTTCTTAAAACTTGCATATTTTCTGTCCTTGACCTAGCACTCTTGTGTGGTGTCATTTACTGCACTGTTATAACTTGAAATTACTTGTGAACCTCTGCTATCTCTGTAAAAAACAAAAACAAAAAAAAAAATCTTGCTTTTTTTCCACTTTTCTGAGAGTTAAAAAAGTTCAGTTACAGGCTTGCTGTTCCTGAACTGTTTGAAAGTTTCTGTGAGGCCATTTTTGCTTGGGCTGAGGGAGGGTCTCTGTGTTCATCAGTGGCAGTGACTAACATTGAGCAGCTTCCCTGCCCCCCGGAGATGTGGTTACTGACTTGAAACTGTAGTTTTATTGGCCACTAGGGGTCATTTCCATAACTCCTTCATCTTCCTCTCTTAAAACCTAGTTGCCTCGTGGTTTGAGCGTCTTTTCAGGCTTGTTGGCTGTTGGTGAAGCACCCTCCAAGAGGAAAAAACGCTGAGAGAAGAAGGGAGCCACTTTTGAGATTTTAAGTGTATTTTCTCTGTTTATTTGCTAAGTTTTTCTGCATAGCTGCCTAGCTTGAGCATTTTCTGGCTTGTTAAACTTGATTTCTGTATTAGTAGCTGTATTTAGAGCACAACCAAAAGCTGTTTGCTGAATTTCCTGTTTGCACTTAATTTTAAATCGTTTTTTCTTAAAACTTGCATATTTTCTGTCCTTGACCTAGCACTCTTGTGTGGGGTCATTTACTGCACTGTTATAACTTGATATTACTTGTGAACCTCTGCTATCTCTGTAAAAACAAAACAAAAAAAAATCTTGCTTTTTCACACTTTTCTGAGAGTTAAAAAGTTCAGTTACAGGCTTGCTGTTCCTGAACTGTTTGAAAGTTTCTGTGAGGCCATTTTGCTTGGGCTGAAGGAGGGTCTCTGTGTTCATCAGTGGCAGTGACTAACATTGAGCAGCTTCCTGCCCCGGAGAGGTGGTTACTGACTTGAAACTGTAGTTTTATTGGCCACTAGGGGTCATTTCCATAACTCCTTCATCTTCCTCTCTTAAAACCTAGTTGCCTCGTGGTTTGAGCGTCTTTTCAGGCTTGTTGGCTGTTGGTGAAGCACCCTCCAAGAGGAAAAACGCTGAGAGAAGAAGGGAGCCACTTTTGAGATTTTAAGTATTTTTCTCTGTTTATTTGCTAAGTTTTTCTGCATAGCTGCCTAGCTTGAGCATTTTCTGGCTTGTTAAACTTGATTTCTGTATTAGTAGCTGTATTTAGAGCACAACCAAAAGCTGTTTGCTGAATTTCCTGTTTGCACTTAATTTTAAATCGTTTTTTTCTTAAAACTTGCATATTTCCTGTCCTTGACCTAGCACTCTTGTGTGGGGTCATTTACTGCACTGTTATAACTTGATATTACTTGTGAACCTCTGCTATCTCTGTAAAAAACAAAACAAAAAAAAAAATCTTGCTTTTTTCCCACTTTTCTGTGAGTTAAAAAAGTTCAGTTACAGGCTTGCTGTTCCTGAACTGTTTGAAAGTTTCTGTGAGGCCATTTTTGCTTGGGCTGAAGGAGGGTCTCTGTGTTCATCAGTGGCAGTGACTAACATTGAGCAGCTTCCCTGCCCCCCGGAGAGGTGGTTACTGACTTGAAACTGTAGTTTTATTGGCCATTTTGGGTCATTTCCTGTCTTTTCCAGCCCCCTGCTATAAAGCACGCTTTAGCGTGCATTAGCGCGATTTAGCCCGATTTAGCGCAGAGTTGCTACCGTTGCACACTAGGGCAGCAGCGGTTAAGCAGGTTTAACAAACACTTCCCACACGAACCGACAACTTAATAATTCCTCAAGGACACTTCTGGTATGTGAGTGGTTACAATAAATGCCACGGCTCGGACTCAGGAACTGATTACACAATTTTATTTACAAAAACAAAAAATACAAGTACGTTAAGCGCTTTCATCTGTCTCCAGACTTCTTCAGAACGTACATTTGAATGTTACAGCCAGTTTATATATCTCTCATCAACTGCTTTTTGGCGCCAAAAATAAATCATTGCAGTGCTAATTGAATGCTAACATGAATATATTTACATAAATATACCTTGATGTTACATAATTCATAACTTAATACCATCTCTAAAGATAATTATAAATGTGAATGTAAATATACAAATATAATTATACAAATATGTAATTGCTAAAATATACAACAATGTTAGCTGAGATGGGCTAACTAACATTTATTTCTCTATGCATGTGATCCTAAAATATATTATTAAGGCTTATGCAAAACTATTGCCCTATTAATCAATAGTGAAATGGTGGAATGCTAATTCATAATTGGGCATTACTCAATGACAATAATACAAGTTAAATGCATGAAAAGTAGATAATAACAAGGTCCATAAATACAATGTTAATAAAATTATTTCATGGTTTCAAATGGTTGAAAACTAATATTTTAAAAACTACTGGTTTAAAAATGTTTAAGAATAGTTAAAAACTGACACAAGGTGGAGAAACTAATAAATTGTGGCAGACTGTACTGTCTACTTTCTTAATATTAGAAAGGACTTGATGCTTATATTGTCATTAATTCCTGGAAAATTTGTTGCATCACAAATTATCTGCCACTTACTTTCTTTCATTGCAAGAATAGCTTTAACGTTTCCCCCATAAGGTGATGGTTCAACCTTATCGATAATATAAAACTCAAAATGATGATTGTCATTTGTATTGATTACATGACGATACAGAGCATTTCTATTGTCTTTAGTTCTAATAGCATACTGATGCTCATAAATACGTTTTTTAAGGTGTCTTTCTGTCTTACCTATGTAGAATGCGTTGCATGCTACACAGGTGGCCATGTAAATCACAAAGGTAGAACAGCAATTACCTTGAATACTATGTATATAAGTATGATTTATATTATCTAACCTAGTGCCTTTGCATACTTTGATATGTTTGCATTGATTGCAATGCCCACATTTTATCGTATTTTTGTTGTTGTTGTCTCTTGGTAACTTGCCTTTTGTTTTTTCCAATAATTTTTAATATTAAAACCTGTCTTATATACAATTTTCATATGAATTCCTAAAATAGACTCTTTATTGGCAACAAATTGATTCCATCTCTCTATAATACATGATTCAACATTTTTAATCATTGGAGAGTAGGTTAGTACACATACCCTTGGGCCAAATTCCGTTGACCTGGAATCACCCATGTTGGTGGAATTTACATAAATATTGAAATCTCCTAACAGGGGCTTGAACTTCTTTCCCCATTCATCTATTATATATTTGTTAATTCCATTTAATACTTTGTCAGGATATCCTCGATTAATAAACATAGATCTAATGAGATCTATTTCTTTCAACATGATGTCTTTTGTTGAACACATCCGGGCTGCCCTAATACATTGGCCCTTGTAGATGTTTTTGAAAACATGTTTCGGATGATTACTGGTATATGCCAAATAATCATTGGAAAATGTATCCTTCCTATGGATACGTGATATAAAACCTGCATCCCCGTGACTTATGTATACATCTAAATATGCTATTCCATCCTCTTTGACAACATGAGTGAATTTCAAAAATTCCGTAGTATTATTGATGTAGCTTATGAATTTTCCTATTTCTTCCATCGGACCATCCCATAATATAAACAAATCATCAAGGAATCTTGTATAATACTTGATATGCTGATAAAATTTTGATTTGAAAATATATTCAGATTCCCAATCAAGCATAACCAAGTTGGCAAAAATTGGGGCACAGGATGCGCCCATGGCAACACCTCTGGTTTGCTTGTAGAACTCGTTTTGGAACTGAATATAATTGTGATCGAGAATCAAACCCATCATGTCAGTTATTAGACAAATTTTGTCCCAACTCATATTGGTGTTTTTCCTTAGGCTGTTAGAAAAATACTCCAAACCCACTTCTTTGGGTATGCAAGAGAATAAATCAACCACATCTATGGTTATAAACTTTAATTCCTTTTTCCATAGATGTGGTGTGAGTTGTGTAAGAAACATCCAAGAATCCTTAATTAAATGTGGTGTGGACTTATATACTGGTTTGACCCATCTGTCCACAGTCATACCTAATGGAAATGCTTTTGCTCTACTTCCAGAAATGATGGGCCTAAATGGTGGATGTTCTATATTTTTATGCACCTTCGGAATTCCCACTATGGTTGCCAACACTGGGTATTCAACCTTTAAAAATTCATGTGTCTCAATAGTGATTCTCTTGTCTAACATATATTCTTCCAATGCCATATCTATACGTCTATGTCCAATATTTATTTCATTGAGTGAGACTTTCTCATAATTCCCTGAATGATCTAATATATTCTGTATCTCTTTAATATAATCAGTATTATAGAACATAACAATGCCTCCACCCTTGTCTGGTTTCATCAATCTCACTTCCTTACTATTGATGAATTTGGTGAGACATTCCTGTTCTATCTTGGTAAGGTTAGGTTCATTCATATTGTCTATTCCTTTGAATTTGTACATGTCACTACATACCATTTTCTCAAATAATTGTATGTTGGAATTCATGGGGGGTATGAAAGTGCTTCTCTTTCTCAATTCACCATGTGTGTTATTTTCCATCCCATTTGATAGTTGGTCAATATGTAAAGCCAAATTCAATCTCCTACAGTATAACTTAACTTCCACAATGGTGTCTACTATATTGAATTTGGTGGTGGGAATAAACTTCATTCCCTTGGAGAATAAACTGAAAAATTTGTCTGTAATAGTATGAGTTGTGTAATTAAAGACATTGAACCCATTTCTAGTATGCAAGATGTTATGTGTTGTAGATGCATTACTGAATTCCTTCTCTCTGTCATCTACATTTTCAATAATCTTTTCATCTTCAACTGGTCTAGGTGCATCTGCATCTAAAAATTGAAATTCTTCCTTATTTCCTATTGGGTTCATATTATGAACGGAATTAACATTGACAATATGTTGATCTTTTATTTCCATTTCCTGTTTTTTGTCCCATAGTAGTTTTTTGATGGATAAGTTCTCCCCCCCCCCTGTAGCTGTAATTCATCATAATCTCTCCTATGTATATTCAATCGTTCTTCATTATGTTGCTGTCTACTATCATGCTGTTTCGGCCATACATATGCCCTGTTGTTAGCGTATGCTTCAACATCACGTATTAATTTTCTCTCTTTCCTTTGGAAAATCACCTTAGCTTTCCTATCTGCTTCCAAATATTGCTTGTCATACAATTCACTCCACTGGCTGAATGTACTATTGTTTAGAATCTCAACATTGATCGTGTCTACTTCAGAAATTAAACAGGACAACTTCTCATCATTTTTTTGTATTAGAACCTTAACATATTCAAACCCAAATTGATCAAATAACTTATTGAAATCAGCAATTGTATCATCATTTATATCATGTCCCATTGGTAATTTAAAAAATCTAATGCCTTTAGGCACAACATGTAGCATCAAACATTTACTAAAATAAGCATTCTCAATTTTGATGTTCTTAATAGTAACAAGTTTTTTACCTAGTAAATATATTTTATCCTTGATATTGTTATTCAACACATGCTCAATTTCACTATTCAGTCTCACATTGTGATTGGCATCATGTTTATTATATTTATCAAAATTAAAATCATCAGTTAAAAACTTGTCTAAATAGCAATTGTTATTATTACCACTATTAACTCGATTCATTTTACCTATAGAATACTTGAACTGATTTATTAACATAAGGGCTAGGTAATAAGTTTGTACCTTTATTTTTGTCCATGTGCATTTTGTACTAGCAGCATAAGTCCTTGTAGGTAAAGTCCTCTTAGGACGAGCCCTAAGCTAAGCTCGTTGCGTCTCTTATTTGGAAGAGACTGAAATCAAACGTAAAATCTTCCGATAGGGCCTTGCTGTTCCGTTCCCTCCTCTCATCCTCTTTTCGTTGTTGGGTTATAATAAATATGTCCTCAGCTGGGCTGCCTTGTCCGTTTGGAATCGCTATTTGTGTGCTGGCATCAATCCTTGATGTAGTCGAGGAATTTAAAAGGTCGTGCCTGTCCATCCGTTCCTCACTAATGGAACTTGAAGTTTGTCTGCACCGCAGTGAGTGTTTAGCTTCAATGCCGCCAATGGTAATGGAGCGTCCGACCAGCTCCATAAGTTTGCCACAATTTATTAGTTTCTCCACCTTGTGTCAGTTTTTAACTATTCTTAAACATTTTTAAACCAGTAGTTTTTTAAAATATTAGTTTTCAACCATTTGAAACCATGAAATAATTTTATTAACATTGTATTTATGGACCTTGTTATTATCTACTTTTCATGCATTTAACTTGTATTACTGTCATTGAGTAATGCCCAATTATGAATTAGCATTCCATCATTTCACTATTGATTAATAGGGCAATAGTTTTGCATAAGCCTTAATAATATATTTTAGGATCACATGCATAGAGAAATAAATGTTAGTTAGCCCATCTCAGCTAACATTGTTGTATATTTTAGCAATTACATATTTGTATAATTATATTTGTATATTTACATTCACATTTATAATTATCTTTAGAGATGGTATTAAGTTATGAATTATGTAACATCAAGGTATATTTATGTAAATATATTCATGTTAGCATTCAATTAGCACTGCAATGATTTATTTTTGGCGCCAAAAAGCAGTTGATGAGAGATATATAAACTGGCTGTAACATTCAAATGTACGTTCTGAAGAAGTCTGGAGACAGATGAAAGCGCTTAACGTACTTGTATTTTTTGTTTTTGTAAATAAAATTGTGTAATCAGTTCCTGAGTCCGAGCCGTGGCATTTATTGTAACCACTCACATACCAGAAGTGTCCTTGAGGAATTATTAAGTTGTCGGTTCGTGTGGGAAGTGTTTGTTAACATCTTCAGGTATGGAGAACAACGAAGGTGCACAGGCTTCATTGGACCAGGGTGAGCTTGTTTCGATTCGAGCTGAACTCAGCGCACTCAAGGAGGAGATGACGAAACTTATGGAGCTGGTCGGACGCTCCATTACCATTGGCGGCATTGAAGCTAAACACTCATTGCGGTGCAGACAAACTTCAAGTTCCATTAGTGAGGAACGGATGGACAGGCACGACCTTTTAAATTCCTCGACTACATCAAGGATTGATGCCAGCACACAAATAGCGATTCCAAACGGACAAGGCAGCCCAGCTGAGGACATATTTATTATAACCCAACAACGAAAAGAGGATGAGAGGAGGGAACGGAACAGCAAGTCCCTATCGGAAGATTTTACGTTTGATTTCAGTCTCTTCCAAATAAGAGACGAAAACGAGCGCTTAGGGGCTCGTCCTAAGAGGACTTTACCTACAAGGACTTATGCTGCTAGTACAAAAATGCACATGGACAAAAATAAAGGTACAAACTTATTACCTAGCCCTTATGTTAATAAATCAGTTCGCAAGTATTCTATAGGTAAAATGAATCGAGTTAATAGTGGTAATAATAACAATTGCTATTTAGACAAGTTTTTAACTGATGATTTTAATTTTGATAAATATAATAAACATGATGCCAATCACAATGTGAGACTGAATAGTGAAACTGAGCATGTGTTGAATAACAATATCAAGGATAAAATATATTTACTAGGTAAAAAACTTGTTACTATTAAGAACATCAAAATTGAGAATGCTTATTTTAGTAAATGTTTGATGCTACATGTTGTGCCTAAAGGCATTAGATTTTTTAAATTACCAATGGGACATGATATAAATGATGATACAATTGCTGATTTCAATAAGTTATTTGATCAATTTGGGTTTGAATATGTTAAGGTTTTAATACAAAAAAATGATGAGAAGTTGTCCTGTTTAATTTCTGAAGTAGACACGATCAATGTTGAGATTCTAAACAATAGTACATTCAGCCAGTGGAGGAATTGTATGACAAGCAATATTTGGAAGCAGATAGGAAAGCTAAGGTGATTTTCCAAAGGAAAGAGAGAAAATTAATACGTGATGTTGAAGCATACGCTAACAACAGGGCATATGTATGGCCGAAACAGCATGATAGTAGACAGCAACATAATGAAGAACGATTGAATATACATAGGAGAGATTATGATGAATTACAGCTACAGGGGGGGGGAGAACTTATCCATCAAAAAACTACTATGGGACAAAAAACAGGAAATGGAAATAAAAGATCAACATATTGTCAATGTTAATTCCGTTCATAATATGAACCCAATAGGAAATAAGGAAGAATTTCAATTTTTAGATGCAGATGCACCTAGACCAGTTGAAGATGAAAAGATTATTGAAAATGTAGATGACAGAGAGAAGGAATTCAGTAATGCATCTACAACACATAACATCTTGCATACTAGAAATGGGTTCAATGTCTTTAATTACACAACTCATACTATTACAGACGAATTTTTCAGTTTATTCTCCAAGGGAATGAAGTTTATTCCCACCACCAAATTCAATATAGTAGACACCATTGTGGAAGTTAAGTTATACTGTAGGAGATTGAATTTGGCTTTACATTTTGACCAACTATCAAATGGGATGGAAAATAACACACATGGTGAATTGAGAAAGAGAAGCACTTTCATACCCCCCATGAATTCCAACATACAATTATTTGAGAAAATGGTATGTAGTGACATGTACAAATTCAAAGGAATAGACAATATGAATGAACCTAACCTTACCAAGATAGAACAGGAATGTCTCACCAAATTCATCAATAGTAAGGAAGTGAGATTGATGAAACCAGACAAGGGTGGAGGCAATGTTATGTTCTATAATACTGATTATATTAAAGAGATACAGAATATATTAGATCATTCAGGGAATTATGAGAAAGTCTCACTCAATGAAATAAATATTGGACATAGACGTATAGATATGGCATTGGAAGAATATATGTTAGACAAGAGAATCACTATTGAGACACATGAATTTTTAAAGGTTGAATACCCAGTGTTGGCAACCATAGTAGGAATTCCGAAGGTGCATAAAAATATAGAACATCCACCATTTAGGCCCATCATTTCTGGAAGTAGAGCAAAAGCATTTCCATTAGGTATGGCTGTGGACAGAAGGGTCAAACCAGTATATAAGTCCACACCACATTTAATTAAGGATTCTTGGATGTTTCTTACACAACTCACACCACATCTATGGAAAAAGGAATTAAAGTTTATAACCATAGATGTGGTTGATTTATTCTCTTGCATACCCAAAGAAGTGGGTTTGGAGTATTTTTCTAACAGCCTAAGGAAAAACACCAATATGAGTTGGGACAAAATTTGTCTAATAACTGACATGATGGGTTTGATTCTCGATCACAATTATATTCAGTTCCAAAACGAGTTCTACAAGCAAACCAGAGGTGTTGCCATGCATCCTGTGCCCCAATTTTTGCCAACTTGGTTATGCTTGATTGGGAATCTGAATATATTTTCAAATCAAAATTTTATCAGCATATCAAGTATTATACAAGATTCCTTGATGATTTGTTTATATTATGGGATGGTCCGATGGAAGAAATAGGAAAATTCATAAGCTACATCAATAATACTACGGAATTTTTGAAATTCACTCATGTTGTCAAAGAGGATGGAATAGCATATTTAGATGTATACATAAGTCACGGGGATGCAGGTTTTATATCACGTATCCATAGGAAGGATACATTTTCCAATGATTATTTGGCATATACCAGTAATCATCCGAAACATGTTTTCAAAAACATCTACAAGGGCCAATGTATTAGGGCAGCCCGGATGTGTTCAACAAAAGACATCATGTTGAAAGAAATAGATCTCATTAGATCTATGTTTATTAATCGAGGATATCCTGACAAAGTATTAAATGGAATTAACAAATATATAATAGATGAATGGGGAAAGAAGTTCAAGCCCCTGTTAGGAGATTTCAATATTTATGTAAATTCCACCAACATGGGTGATTCCAGGTCAACGGAATTTGGCCCAAGGGTATGTGTACTAACCTACTCTCCAATGATTAAAAATGTTGAATCATGTATTATAGAGAGATGGAATCAATTTGTTGCCAATAAAGAGTCTATTTTAGGAATTCATATGAAAATTGTATATAAGACAGGTTTTAATATTAAAAAATTATTGGAAAAAACAAAAGGCAAGTTACCAAGAGACAACAACAACAAAAATACGATAAAATGTGGGCATTGCAATCAATGCAAACATATCAAAGTATGCAAAGGCACTAGGTTAGATAATATAAATCATACTTATATACATAGTATTCAAGGTAATTGCTGTTCTACCTTTGTGATTTACATGGCCACCTGTGTAGCATGCAACGCATTCTACATAGGTAAGACAGAAAGACACCTTAAAAAACGTATTTATGAGCATCAGTATGCTATTAGAACTAAAGACAATAGAAATGCTCTGTATCGTCATGTAATCAATACAAATGACAATCATCATTTTGAGTTTTATATTATCGATAAGGTTGAACCATCACCTTATGGGGGAAACGTTAAAGCTATTCTTGCAATGAAAGAAAGTAAGTGGCAGATAATTTGTGATGCAACAAATTTTCCAGGAATTAATGACAATATAAGCATCAAGCCCTTTCTAATATTAAGAAAGTAGACAGTACAGTCTGCCACAATGTATTAGTTTCTCCACCTTGTGTCAGTTTTTAACTATTCTTAAACATTTTTAAACCAGTAGTTTTTAAAATATTAGTTTTCAACCATTTGAAACCATGAAATAATTTTATTAACATTGTATTTATGGACCTTGTTATTATCTACTTTTCATGCATTTAACTTGTATTATTGTCATTGAGTAATGCCCAATTATGAATTAGCATTCCACCATTTCACTATTGATTAATAGGGCAATAGTTTTGCATAAGCCTTAATAATATATTTTAGGATCACATGCATAGAGAAATAAATGTTAGTTAGCCCATCTCAGCTAACATTGTTGTATATTTTAGCAATTACATATTTGTATAATTATATTTGTATATTTACATTCACATTTATAATTATCTTTAGAGATGGTATTAAGTTATGAATTATGTAACATCAAGGTATATTTATGTAAATATATTCATGTTAGCACTCAATTAGCACTGCAATGATTTATTTTTGGCGCCAAAAAGCAGTTGATGAGAGATATATAAACTGGCTGTAACATTCAAATGTACGTTCTGAAGAAGTCTGGAGACAGATGAAAGCGCTTAACTTACTTGTATTTTTTGTTTTTGTAAATAAAATTGTGTAATCAGTTCCTGAGTCCGAGCCGTGGCATTTATTGTAACCACTCACATACCAGAAGTGTCCTTGAGGAATTATTAAGCAGGTTTAAACTATCCGGGCTACATAAAGTCCACTCTTCAAATTTTCCCTTAAAACTACCTTCCTCGAACTATACTACTGATCTAATCAGCTTATCCTATAATTAAAAAGATCATCTCTACTTGACTCCAAGTAGACTATTCTCTATCTGTTAAACGTAGCACTTGCTCCTACAGTACTTATTACCTTGATACGGCACTCTTGTCATAGATAGTACCCCAAAAAGGCAACCCCCCCATTTCTTGGTCACCCACGTCCCCCGGAATCTTTTTAAAGTTTTTTGTCTATTCCTTCTAGCATGTCGAGGGATCAGTTGCTAGTGTCCTCTCCTGCTCAGCTGGTTAACCTGGGAATATTGAGGCAATGTTACAATTGCCTCATGTACACAGACAACCCTCTCCTCCTCCCACAAAACACAAATACATGCGAGAGATGCAACTATACGGCCAAACTGGAGGCTGAGCTCTCTCAACATAGGACTGGCAAGACCAGTCAGGAGGAGAAGGTTACCACACACACTATAGACCCAGTCTCACATAGTACCATTACAACCTCAAATCATACACATAAACACACAAAGACATACTCGGAGGCTCTGATCAAAAATCTACCAAAACAGCAGAGGCCACCAAAGCTGACACCCAAACAACCACCACCTCAGAACACAACACCTGCAACACATAGACCTCACAGTCAGAGTGTCAAACAGTCACAGCCCTTAAGGCCAAACACAATGCCAGACACACTAGTCATTGGTGACTCCATAGTCAGACACACTGACGTCCCGCTCACCAGACTGAGTAAGGAGAAGGTCACAGTAAGCTGCCTGTCGGGCTAGAATCCGCCACATAACGCAATCACTCAGGTCTCTCAACAGCAGGTACAAATATGACTCAGTCATTGTCCACGCTGGTGTAAACGACCTGAGACTTACCTCCTTGGACTACATGAAAAGAGACATTGAGGAGCTCTCTGATTATGTAGCCCAGGCAGGTATGACCCTGACCTTGAGCAGTATCCTACCTTCACCAAGAATGATGCCACAGTACAGAGATAAGATGATCAGCTTTAACAATTGGCTTAAACACTGGTGTCATTCAAAGGGGATCCAGTGTCTGTCTGCCTGGGATGACATGCTGGGCAAGCCACGCTGCTTCGCAAGGGACGGCTTGCACCTGTCACCCCTGGGATTCCGGATATTGGCAAAGGCTCTTGCCACCCCATAGTGCCTTTTTAGGCAAGGCTCAAATTCTAAACCTACCACCCTAGAACACAAAAAGGAAAAAACTAAGGGTAATGCTGCTCAATGCCAGAAGTCTAAATCTCAAAATGCACGACTCGAGGCCCTTCTCAGTATGGAGAACATCGATGTCTGTGCTGTGACAGAAACCTGGTTCAAGGCTCCTGAGAGCACCCCAGCTATCAGGTTTTACCTCATATCATGCGTTCCGGCCCCAAAATCCGGACAATACCAAGAAAGGAGGGGGGGGTATCCATATTCATCAAGGACACCCACACCTCAAGACTGGTGGCAACGCACGATGCATCGGAGACCATCCAGGTGCAATTAACCATAGGCAAGACTGCTCTGCAAATTGTAGCATGTTACAGGCCACCCTCACAAACTCAGGAACCTCACATGGCCTTCCTGAAAACACTAGAGGGATAAATGTATCACCAAACACCATCATACTAGGTGACTTCAATTACCCTAATATAGACTGGGAACACTACTCAAGCCCAAACACCCTAGCCCAAAAGTTCCTGGAATTCATAAACTCAAATGCCATGGAACAACTAGTCACCATCCCCACAAGAGGAGATAACATACTTGATCTCATCATCACGAACATGGGAGCACAATGTTCAACACCGGAGGTGTACCCCTCACTGGTGAGATCAGACCACAAACTAATCTCGCTGGAGGTCCTCATCCCACCCCACCTGAAATAAAAAAGACCACAGTAAAGAACTTCTCAAAAGCCGACTTCACACTTCTAAAGACTAGTGTGGTCTCCTTTAAGGTCCCCAAGCCGGTGGAAAACAGTACTCAAGCCGCTGAATCACTTACAAATGCCTTCTACCAGCACCTGCAGGACTGCATGGATAAGGCAATCCCAAGCAAAACAAAGACTCTTTGTACCAAAGGCAAGCGTCCAGTCTGGTGGACCCCAGCCATAAACAAACTTTACAACAAAAGGAGGAAGCTACTACAAGATAGAGCAAAATCCTTAAAAGGTAAGACACCTTTGATCACTATAAGTAAAAACTAAGAGCTCTCATAAAATCATCCAAAGCAAATTTCGAGAGAAAAATAGCTAAAGACTCAAAAGACAATCATAAGGCCTTCTTTAGCTATGTTAGAAACCTGGGAGGAAACTCCCAGATATGCTCAGAGCTAGTTCAAAATGATGTGAAGATTACTGATCCTACAGACATTGCCAACATACTGGCTGACAGGTTCAGTGCAAACTTCTTCCCCCCTAAAGGAGAGATATCTATACCAAATGATTGCAGCCCCCCAAACATCTCCAGCGCCCAAGTGAGAACTGCTCTCTCCAAAGCAAAAAACACAGCATCCATGGGACCTGATGGCTGTGTGCTCCATGAACTCAATGAGGAATTAAACCCACAGCTAGGACAGCTGTTTAATCAAAGTCTTACCTCTGGATACGTACCCAGGGAGTGGCGCACTGCAACTGTGGTACCACTTCACAAAGGCGGTGCCTCCACCGACCCTGGAAATTACCAGCCCATTAGCTTGACAAGCCTTATCTGCAAAGCCATGGAGAGGATCATAATGGACCTCATAAATAAAGACATAGGGAATTTGCAGACTTTGGATCCAACCCAGTTTGGCTTTGTCAAAGGCAGATCATGCCTTTTAAACCTGGTTGACTTTTTCGAAACAGTCACCAAAGCCATTGATGAGGAAAGGGCAGTCCATACAGCCTACCTCGATCTGGCTAAGGCCTTCGATACAATACCTCACTCGGGTATCATTGAAAAACTCATCAGCTTAAATGTCAACCCATACATCACAAGATGGGTTGCAAACTGGCTGAGTGACAGAACCCACAGGGTCAGAGTTGCTGGCGCCATGTCAGACTCAAAGCCTGTCACAAGTGGTGTCCCACAGGGCTCAGTCCTGGGCCCACTCTTGTTTGGCATCTACTTTTCCAAGTACAAGCAAACACAGGAGGGTTATGGCTGACAAAGTTTGCAGATGACTGCAAACTGGGCGCCATAGTAGAAAACACATCTGATACAGATATCCTTCAGAAGGGTCTCACAGAAACGGATAACTGGTGCCAGAGCCACGGCCTAAAGTTAAATGCCAAAAAATGCATAGTCATACCCTTCGGGAAAAACAAGGTTACCCTAGCTACCAAATAGGTGGCAATCCACTGAGCACAGAAGAAGTTATCAGGGACCTGGGGACCCAGGTTGATAGTAGTCTGTCATTCAACACCCATGTAGCTAAAGTAGTTAGGAAGACCTTCTACATTGCCCACCTTATCATGAAGGGATTCTCATCTAGATCAAGGGAGGTCATAGTCTCCCTTTACTCATCACTCATCAGACCAATGATTGAGTACAATGCCCCATTCGAATGTATCTGACCCGACACTTGCAGCAGCTGGAGAGGCCACAAAAGTTCCTCACCAAAAGGATAAAGGGTCTCAAAATCTGTCCTATGCTGCCCGACTGAAAGAACTCCAGCTCTATTCAGTCACCGCTTGCTCAGAGGTGACCTTTGCCTAACATACAAGGCCATGTCAAACCCAGATTTGATGAATATGCTTCACCTCAAAAATCTAGATCCATCAGAGCCACAAGGGCGGAGACTTAAACCTTGACACGGCTATTAATAGGACGTGCTGGAGGGATAGATTCATCACCCAAAGACTCCCTATGCTGTGGAACAAAATCCGGTACATGTGAGGCAGAGCACCTCGCTGGCCTTGTTCAAGAGAAATCTTGACCAATGGATGGGAGATCACAGATATACCCCAGGGATTACCTCAGTGTCACTGCTCGACAGAGGCACAGCAAAATAATGGGTATAGTTCCCCATACTAAAGGGGTGGCGTAAGCCACAAAACAATGGGCTAGGCTTGTAAATGCCCTCGGGCAGATAGCCTAGTATGAACCTATGAACCTATGAACCTATGTGGGGGGTGTGGTGTGGTGTGGGTGTGGAAGAGGAGTGTTTAGGCCAGGATAGGAGATGATAGGGGTTTGTAAGAGGGCTAGTTTTGGCGGGAAAAAAGGGGTGTGTGTCTAGATGTAAGTTGCTGATTGGAATAGACTAGCAGTGGGTGTGGTGTATGGAGGTATATAGGTAGATGTGCTGGGGCGGGTGGGAATTGGGGGCAGGGTAGGGGAGCGGAGTGAGCCCGTAGGGCGAACGGAGCGGGTAGAGCCCAGTGGAGCAGAAGAGGAGCGAAAAACTATCAGTAGAGCAGTGTTCTAGAAGGGTAAGTAATATATGGGTGAGGGAGAGGGCCTAGATATGGTGGGGAAGTGGACTAAAAGCGTCAGGGGAAAGAGTGAGTGACTGAGATGTGAGAACTAAGAGTCAGAAAGAGAGAATGTCAAGATCAGAAACAAGTCTTATGTCAGGGGGAAGGGATATCCTCTAGTGGATAGAAGTTATTTACTCACTAGGGAAAAAGGGCTAAGAAAAATAAGGGGAGTAGGGAGCAACAGTGCTGGGAAAAAGAGAGGTGTGGAGAGGAGTAGAGTTGGGGGGGGTTAGGCTGCTGGCACTTCCAGGCAGGGAGAGTATGACTTCAGCTAGTAGAATTACAGGAGTTATCAGGCTTTGTAAACACACATACTTTCTTGAGAACGTTAGGGAGTCTCTCAGGAGCGGTTTCCTCAAGGGAAGCTGAAACGGCACAGGGTGGTTATTGCACAAGCAATAGGGAGTACAGCTTTGGTTAGGTCCAGTATCCACCCAGGCAAAGACACAGGGGGAGATTCGGGCAAGAGAGTTTCTTGAGAACGTTAGGGAGTCTCTCAGGAGCGGTTTCCTCAAGGGAAGCTGAAACGGCACAGGGTGGTTATTGCACAAGCAATAGGGAGTACAGCTTTGGTTAGGTCCAGTATCCACCCAGGCAAAGACACAGGGGGAGATTCGGGCAAGAGAGCGAGAAACACACTCGCAGCCAGGGATGCACAGCAGCCAGGAACGGGCAATTTAAAAAAATATAAAACAAATACAATATAATCAAACAATTTAATAAAATACTTCCAATTAATCTCTATATTTAAGTCCCATAGGGACCATAGTATCATATTTAAGAATACAAACAGATTCTTTAAATAACAGTTTTTCTTTCAAAAGAATTTCATCATTTTCAACAAATATTTGCTCTAAAATACAACCTTAGAGCACAGAAAAATCACCACCATGTACATCTCTGAAATGACATGCCAAAATCCTCCCCCAGATTTACTATTCCTCCATGCAGGACTAGCTTAGTTCTGCATGGAGGCGGCTGTTTAGGAGCAGGATGGCAGCACGTCATGCATAATAATGAAGTGGGCTGCCTGAGCTCCTAGGCTTACATGAAGAGTGTAAGAGTGCAGGGGGCATGTCTGACAGCAGAGCTCTC
Organism: Protopterus annectens; assembly: GCF_019279795.1. NCBI lineage: Eukaryota > Metazoa > Chordata > Ceratodontiformes > Protopteridae > Protopterus > Protopterus annectens. Next base: position 985,762,118 of record NC_056729.1, read on the forward strand.
AGAATAAACATGCCCCCGCAATGAAGAACAGCAGAAAGGGGTATGAAATGAGCGAGACTGCTCATAGTTGACCGCATATCCCCACCAATAGTCCCCCTTGCATACAACAGCAACAGTATATATAAATAAAATAAAGAAACCTTTTTATTTTTTTTTTTTAAAAATCCGATTAAAGCTAACCGTAGGTGCGAGGGTGTGCCCATCGCTTAGCTACGGTTAATGCAGCTTAAATGGCTGAAGAAGATAACAAGGAAGATGTATGCAAATGAAACAGCATAGTATAGTATAATTCGCCTTATGAGCAGGCGTTCCCAGTTCAAGTCCCACTGCAGCATATTCCATTTTCCATGGCAAAGCACGTTATGACTAATATTTATGTTGCATAACCCACTAAATAACATATATTTATGAACTGGAGTACTGAAGTAAATGCACATATGAGGTGTGAGTGTCATAATAAATAAGGCACTAGTAAGCAGGATTAAGCACAAATAAGCAGTTGTAAGCATATTTAAGTACTAGTAAGCGGGCTTAAGCCTGTTTGCGTGGCAGTAAGCAATGCCTACACTGGCTAAACAATACTAAAACTAACTCTCTGTAAGCAGATGTAATGGCAGGTTAGCAGTGCTCATCATCGCGCAAACCCACTTACAACTGCTCAAAAATGCCTTAATCACTCTGTATCCAAAGGCCCTTGTTCTACCCATTAACAAAAAAAGCAACCATGCAGGTTTTGAACCCAGAACCCTATACACTATAATCACAGTAGTTAACCACCAAGCCATCACAGAAATACAGAAGAATGAGGTATCAGCAAACAAGTCCTCACCATAGTATAACCAAACTGAACCTCTGAAAGGAATCAGTATACAGTCATATGTTCCATAACCCACTACATAACATAAATATGTGAACTGGAGTAGAGCAGTAAGCCTAGAAGTAAGGTGTAATTGTAATAGAGTGTTGAAGTCCCCAATAAAACACAAGGACCCCATACAGTATACGTACACATTAATCATGGATACTAGGCAAATATATAAGATGCAATGAATAAGAAATCAATACCCAAAAGGAAATATAATGCAAAGTCTAATGTAAGCAATGCTAAGCATTGCACAGGCCAGCTTAGGAGGTGTAAGCAAAGTGTAGACCAGCTAACTCATTGTGCCCAGTGGTATACCCCTTTAAACAATGCCAACTCTAGGTAAGCAGGTTTGCCCATAGCTTAGCCTTTTCAAAACCGGCCAATCATGGAAAAGTGCAGGAAATTGGCCCTACTTAAACCCAAGAGTGGGAATACATCTCATAACTGGTTGTAGCTTCCCCTTGCAGGCACTATGGCAGTAAGGGGAGAAGGTGTTTACTTCTGGGTGCAGCGCTGGTGCATTCAAGAGTCCAAGGTCATGGCAGGACACCTAGTTAAAGACCATGCTCAGAGACTGCTGCAGGGCCTGTACCAGGGCTCCCAATATAAGGCAGAGGCCTGGGACCATCTTGCCCATGACTTCACCAGTGCCACTGGCATATCCCGAACTGGTGAGCAGGTCAGGCACCACTATGCAGACCTGAAGAGGAGTAAGGGGGACCTCTTGGAGGAGTGGCTGCAAGAGGCTAGAGCATCAGGAGATGTTCCAGATGTGTGTAAGTATCACCCCAGTATGTATGTGATAATTGCCAGCTCAGGTATATCATGTATAGCTATGGCTAAATATTCCTCTTATGTTCCCAACAGCTGCAATGGAGCTGGCAGCAAACCAGGAGGCACACATCAGTCACCTGGCGAGGTTGCAATGTGAGGCAGGTTAGCAATAGTCATGCATTTACTGTTATAGGAAATAAAATTAAATGTAGTAGTAAATTAATTGCTAGTATAAAACCAGTATTGTTCAAGGCAAGTACTACATACACTAGAGAATATGGCAGTAAGAGTCTCATATTGTTTGTAAGTCAATAAAAGTGTAATAGCCTGACCAAACAGGTCTAACTGCTAGACTGCATGGGTATATCCTGGTATCATATGGTAATGTAGATATGCGATCATGTAATAGTACTGTAGTATTAAGCACTGTTAACCACATTGTGCACCATAAATTGAATGTGTAGGAATGCCTGTATATGACAGGTATAATCCCAGGGGCCATGTAGCACAACTGAGAGACACATAGTAAACAGGGAAAATGCATACAACTAAAACAGAATAGTATGTGCAACTGAGATGTGAGCTGTTGTTTTTTTTAGCACACACAGCCACGGTTCGAATCCTGCCAGTGGTAGTAGTCTGCATACAGAATCATACCCCACAACTGTACAAATATGTCCAGAATGTCTCATAAAGTGGCCCATATCTGTTGCTTATCAACCTGTCCCCCTGGGCAATCAGTGGGATGATCCCAGAAGTACAGGCAGCAAACAGGAAATACAACTGAAATGACACACAGCTATGAGAACAAAGCTGGCACACTTAGGAACTCCCCAATACCTTATGTGACTAAGAAGCCAAGTATGTCCCATTTACACCCCAACTTGTCAAGCTGTGGTCAGAGTGTGTACAGTAACAGAGTGAAATGCATGTGCATAATAGTAATATAGACTCTGGTACTGTGTGTGGGAACATTCAGGAAGTGCTAATAAACATTCCTCCCACAGGTCTGTCAGATACCAACTTTGTGCAGTTGCTCTGAATAATGAGGTATTACACATCACTATCACCCACACTGTCCAACAACATATAACTGTCTAGGAAATTTGTATATGAGTGTTGTAATACAAGGTCAGAATGCAAATGCAGAGGGGATTAATAAAATGGAAAGCAGATAGAAGATATACAGCAATAGCTATATAGCAGACACAACTGTGATGGACAGTGTTTAAGTTGTAGCAGACAAAGCAATGGTCTGAATCCCAGGAATGGAATTAGGCTGCATGCAGATGCATACCCCACAACTGTACAGATGAGGCCAGAATGTCCAGTATATGTGCCCATACCTGCTGCCTGTCCCCCTGGTAAGGGGATGATCCCAGATGTTTAGCTAGCAAACAGGGAATACAAGTGATTGTCAAACATCATTAGAACACACCTGCCACTGTAGCAACCCCTGAAACTGTTAGGAGAATAATATTTCAAGTATTTCCTATCTATACCTCCATGTTGTCAAGCTGTGGCCAGAGTGTATACAGTAACAGAGTGAGATGTATGTGCATAATACTAATGTGTAATCTGGAATTTTGTGTGGCAACAGTCAGGTAGTGCTAACAAACATTGCTCCCACAGGTACGTTGGATATTAACACTGTGCTGAGAAATACAGAAGACCATTATAATCTGTACTGGTATTGTTCACTCTGGTATTGTAGGGAATTGTGAGTGCTGCAGTTTCTCTGAATAATAAAGTATCACTGGTCACTCCCATCCACACTGTGCTACATAATATAACTGTGTAGGAAAGCATGTATATGTGTGTCTCAGGTCATTAAAGGTGGAAGAGGGCAATATTCTAAATATGTCCAGGCACACCAGCATGTGGTTAACACATGGCCAGAGTCTGTGCAGAAAGAGCTGGATAGCATAGTGCAAAACATCAACCTGGAATCCCCGAGTATGTGTACAAACAGTTAGTTAGTGTTAATAAACATTCCATCGACAGGTATACCAGGTAAGAAGTGTATACTGCAGGTAAAACTGGTTCATGTGTAATGATGATGACAGCCATATCACTGTCCAAACTAAGACTATAGGGTAGTGTAGTAAGACTTGTAAAGTACAGATAACAGCACTGACTAGGAAAGTAATGTGGACTACAGGAATATACTAGTTGTTAATTGACATCTTTCTCCCCCCCACCATATCTCCAACAATAATCAACATACACACCCCAACTAGTATGCAATAACTCTGATAATGTCCAATTGTTTGATAAATATTTTCATGGTTCCCATGCAGGTGCTATATTGAATAATTCCAACAGTGGTGGCATGGTGCCATCAATGTGCCTGCATGCTGTACTTATTACCACTGTGGTCCCATATATGCATGCATGTGTTCTTTTTGCTATGCAACTGTTCTGTATCTGGTGTCTGGGTTAATGGTAATATCTATGCATGCTGTTATACCTAACCCTGGAATGTGTTGACTATTACTAACCCACGTATCATGATGAAATACAAACACTATAGCATGCTTGGGAAGGCTTGTCCCAGCGGACCCACCTGTCCCACCTCAGCTGGCCGTGGCACTGGGCTCCAGCATGTCAGGGGCCCAATCCCAGACTTCCCTGTCTGTTGGTCCTGCACCTTCTTTGGGTGGAACTGCCTCAGGGGATGGGGCTCACCCCCCTGGGAGTGGGTGCGGACAGGCACCTGTCACCCATCACCAGGTTGGGGTTGTGGTGCATAGAGAGATCAACCAGCAGTTTGGTGATCTTGTACATCAACTCGAGGGCTGCATGTCGTGATTAGAGAGTCAGCCTGGCTCTGCGACTCAGCCCACAGCACAGCCACCTTTGGCGCTGTGAAGGTGCAGTGGTGACTGCCCATGGGTGAGGACCTCAGTCCCACTGTTACCACTAGGGGGCTTGTGGGCTTCCGATATCCCAACACCCATCCCCATCAAGGTGTTTACCCTCACATGTGTCTGCCCCTGTATGCGTCTTGTTTGTCTTGTCTATTAACCTACCCAACCTACCTCCCAAAATATACCTATTACCCCTCCCCAACATCCCACTCTCAGCTGAAAAAAAAAAGGGCAATCTGTTCCCACAAAAAAATCTCGCCCCATACATAGCTATCCAATTCGCACACATGTCCACTGGACACATCTAATCCAGTCTAATTGGCATCACAACTTATTATTGTTGTTCTCACCCATCTCCCAGAGGTTTGAGTGGTCAAATCTACATTCAAATTCAGTGTATATGCACAGCTGTTGCTGTAGAAGAAATGGGCAGCTATGGACCTTCCCTACACCCTTGCTGCACATCCCTGGCTATATTCCCTAGTGTTGTTCCCTCTTTGTGCCCCTTTTTTCACCACTTTCCTATCAACCCCTTTTTCTTTTCTTTTAAAGAAATTAGCACGGGGTATGTGGGAGTAAGCACTTTTAAGCAGCAGTAAGCAGGTTTAAGCCTGTTTGCATGAGGGTAAGCAATGCTTACACAGGTTAAGCAATTCAGAAGCTAACGGAGTATAAGAAACTGTAACCGGAAGTTAGCAGTGCTTACCTCCATGCAAACACACTTAAAACTGCTTTAAAGTGCCTTAATCACTCTGTATCCAATGGCCCATGTTCTGCCAAGCAACAAAATAAACAGCCTCTGCAAGGCTCGAAACCAAACACTGCACACCATAGACAAAGTGATTTACCACTAAGCCATGCCAGATATACATAACTCTGATGTTTTCAAAAACATATCATCCAGCCCAGTCATATATATATATATATATATATATATATATATATATATATATATATATATATATATATATATATATATATATATATATATATATATATATATATATATATATATATATATATATATATATATATATATATATATATATATATATATATATATATATATATATATATATATATATGAACATATATACATGCAAATGCCTACATCGACACATATATATGCCTATACCTATATGTCTACATATGCACAGCAAGTTACATATACGTAAGCAGAAAGCAGATATATATCTATGTAGGTATATATGGACATAGTTATATATATATATATATATATATATATATATATGTATATATATATATATATATATATATATATATATATATATATATATATATATATATATTTATATAGAGCCATACATCTGTAGATAACAATGGTAGATTAACTAAAACATATATGACCGCATGCACCGTTAATGGGGTTGAGAGGCCCCAAACAATATACGTCTTGTACAAGTAGGTATACCCCCCGACAGCCAAACATGTCCTCCCTGCAATACACTACCAAGTTTTGCAGATCCCATAACCAGGACCTGACACAACATGGGCACAAGATGTTAACAGTACTACATCCCATCTGTATGATGTCAGGCTGGTATTGGTAACATATCATGCAGTACAGTCTGGCTCCCATAGGAAATGTAAAATGTGGAAGCTATCAACATCCCCAGTATACATATACACAGACACATATATGCAGATACAGATACACATTTGTATAGATATACATGTGACTACACATACACACGCAGAGATATGTGCAGTAAGATACATATGTAGAAGGTGCCCACAATATGCAATAGCCACTATGCCTACAGTTAACACCTTAACAACTGGACATTGTATGGGCCACCCATACAAATGACAATCGTTGCCTGCAACATATACCCACAGAGAGGTCATAGGATAAAACACCACACACAGGTTTGCAGAAATGGAAAATCTTTATTTGTGTACTATTACAGTTTTATATGCCATGTAATATAGCTGTTCAGATACTGACATCCATATAATCAGAGTAGTGCAACTGTGAAACACTTATACTAATACAGTAGTCTGGAAAAGTTCATAACTGTTGCTGTCCAGGCCAAGCCCTTCAAATTGTACAATAGTAAAGACAAACTGGGCCACGGGATACCAAACAATCAACATTAAGTAATGCAGGTGTATAGTTCTGCAGCCTCTATCTACACTCTGTACAAAATCACTAGGTGGTAAAGACCTCAGTTGACCAAATGGGATGTAACTGTTACATAACAAGGCATAACTGACACTATCACAAGCACAATGACAAACACAACAGTCTGTATGGCAGGAGGCAGTAGGCCTGCATTTACCCAATTTATGTAAGTAATGTAAATATAGGTGAATTGTATGGTACTGTACATCCAGATACCTTAAGGCAGTTCACTCCTGATACTCCCACATTTTGTAACAGCTTAGGTCATTTTTTGTGCACCCCCCTAGACTCAATAATACAGGGCCATATACCACTGTTACATACACTGGCCTCTGGAGTGCATGAGGGCACACATGTATTGTGCAGGTGAAGCCCACACATATATGGCCCCAGCCCCACTGTATGTGTGGGGGATACAACAGCAGTGGACTGATGGCAGCAATAGCAGCATGATATAGTCACAGCACACTACAGAACAACCCCTGACAGCATGTCATATGTGCAAAGCTTGGAATGTAGGTGGAAGACAGAGGCTGGAACTCAGGCCCATATGTGGAAAACTGTTGCCATACACTAAGCAAGTCACTGGTGTTACAGGATAGTCTGCAACATACCCTTAGTCAGGGAATTGAGGTTAGAAACATAAATGGATGTAGCCATGTACTGATAGCACTCAACACACACATTTCTAGTGAAATATCTGACACAGGACCTGTGTGGTGGACAGATAAAACATGATAGGCACACCTCTGGCCACCAAGAGGATAGGCCCACAGTTGAGAGCTATGCAGACAGACTGCATTCCAAGGTAAACTAGTATCTACACACACATTGTGTAACACCAGTACTGTACAAAGCATACCACAACTCTACTCACACTCTGTCTGTAGTTCTGGAACCTCCTACGGATATGTGGTTGCCCTGAGTGTGCCAGTTCTCCTGTAAAAGGTATTACTACCTGCTGTCTATAACACTGATGCCCACACATAGGAAAGCTGTCCATCACACAGGAAAGGTAAAGGGACCATGCCCACATGATGTAAGGATTTATAGTAGGTGGTTGCCATGACAGTAGTAATTGGAAGTACTACACAGCAAGCTGCATGCAGTTAGCAGGTGGAGGACACTGATTCGAGCAGAGGCCATCACCTGATCATGTACATCACCTACTAAAGCCAGGCCGTAAACTGTTCAAATCAGCTCAATCCATTTACTGGAGAGGGAGAGAGAGAGAGAGAGAGAGAGAGAGAGAAAGAAAGACAAATCTCGGCAAAATTAAAGCCTACGTGAAAGGCATTTAGCCAGCTGGCATTCAACAAGACATTCCCACAACAGGTATGAAAAGTATATATACATATATAATAGAATGTAGTACCTGGTCCATCATAATTGGATAGATGATGTGGAATGATTTATATGTGCCATCAGGTGTTGTTGTGATGATGTTCAACTGAACAACTGCTATGGACAATAGTGTCTGTTCCTGTAGGTAGTGGGCCATAGCCGTCAACTGTGCAGGTCATCACTGACAGACAAGATGTAAGCCATCATAGTATTTTGTGTAATGGGAAGTATGTATATTACGTGGCCAATAGCTGGTGGTGGAAGTAATGACATTATGATGGGCATGTGGGAGCCATGACCCACCACTGGCAGGATACTCAGGTGAATCTGTAATGTAGCATTCTGGAATGCCATAGGTGTGTAATAGGGTTATCTGCAATCGGGTCCTACATATACCCCCTAATGTCAGGTCATGTCCATATGTGTCACCTGTCTGTGTTGTAGCAAGGCAGAACAGTGCAGCTATGCAGGAAGATATTGTGAGATTGTGGAGCTGATGTCTGAATGTACCCCACATATAGGTATGCATATGTTTAAATATGTCACATATATAATATATAAAGATATATATATGTATATCAGCATGTATGTCCAGAAATATACATATACCCATGCGTAGACATATATATGTGCACATATATACAACATCACATATATCTACACATATATAGATATATACCTGTATGCACATGTCTACATATATACAAACACATATACAAACATATATGCATGTAAAGACATGTCCCCTATATTCTTACCACAGTGATGCGTGCTATGTATGAGGCACCACCACACATAGAAATACACACATATATCTACAGCTGTCAGTGTGTGCAACATGGATGGGTATGTCACATGTTAGTCCCTTGTCAGGACCCCATTGCCCCCATCTGTGAAGTATGCAATGGGAATATGGAGAAGTATGTCAGGTACACATGTGGAGGTGGTCAGGATTGGTAGATATAGAGGACAGTCTACAGGGGTGGTATGTGACACATGTGGTGGGTAAACACCCTGGATGGTGTGTGTGTGTGGTCTGTGATGTGGATGCCCCTTGGGCTCCAATATGGGCACAATGGGAACAAGCCTCCCACCCAATGCTACTCACAACAGCAGTCCATGTCCTGAAGGTGCCTGGTCTGGATGCTGAGCAGGAGGAGAATGTTGGCCCTGTGAATGTGTACTGGGTGCTTCAGGCTGATGTAGCACATCCCTCATGTGTCTGTGGATCCCGGTATGGAACAGACCCTAGACCTGAGCTCAGGAGACAGGAACATGTCTGTGTGTGCCCCGGGGGGGTGGGGCAACATCCCCTGGGTGGTTCCACCTGACAGTGTTGCTGGAACAGTACATGAGGAGGCCCCAGGATGGGACAAATATGTCATGTGGCCAGGTATCATGGGCAGATGGGTTTGGAGTTTGGTGAATCTGCTGGGCAATAGAACATATACATGTTATTGTGTCACTGTTATAGATCATATGTTGGTAGTAATAGTCTACACAATCCTGGTATATGTCCAACAGCATGCATAGATACCTCAATAGCACAGACTTTCAGATGTGCAGCAATCTCAGATCAGCCATGCCACTGGCATATATGTAATCATAGTGGCCCTGACAATGGCATGCAGGTGAATAGTCTGTAACAGGCCAACAATGATAGTGTTCACACAGGGGACATGGCTACAATCACATAGCAAAACGTGTGGTACAATACAATATCTGTCCAACTGGTAGATAAGATGTAGCCATACCTAATGAGTTGTGTATACAGTTTGTTGAGGCTGATATGGTGGGGGGGTGACAGAGATGTGTATTACGAACTGTGGTAAACTTTCAGTATGAGTTGCTCAGACCTGTTTCCATCTTTATGTCTTTCACCCAAGATGGCACATGCATGGTTGCCCACCTATTCCCATGCGGAGAATGAAGTGTTGATAGCACACATGATCCAGTACTATCCTGTGCTGTTTGGCAGGCACGCACATGAGCAGCAGGAATGGACCGGCCTGTGGAATGACCTATCCACAGAGTCAATGATGTCGGACTGCACAACTGCAGTTATGACCAGTTCCAGCATTATTGTACTGACCTGCTTTGCAATGCCCATCGGCATGCTGCTGCAGTCTGGGGGATCACCTTGTCACAGGGGGGGTGGCATGCCATCCATCCCCCTGACACTTGTGGAGGAGCTCCTGGCCAGCCTCGTGGCACCTGCACATCCAGACAGCCAACGACCACTAGACTCCTTTGTGCAGGTGGGTGTCACCCACACACCAGCCGAGAAGTGTGCAGGTAAGGACACAGGGCACATCACTAGACCACTGTTGTGTAAACATCCGCATTGGTACAGGTAGATCATGCATATCTGTTATGTCATAGATATATTGTGTTGCTGCATTGTAGTGATAAACAGATGTCCAGATGTGGTAGTATCGTGGGAAAGTACCACTGATGTATGGAAATACTGCACCCACCCTGTAGCATTGCCACAGGTGTGGCTACTGACATTGCATCTCTCACCCTCTTATGTAGGTCCCTCTGGGATTCCAACAAGACAGCAGCCTGTAGCTGGTGAATATGTTTTATGTAGATGCTTGCCAGCACATTGGGCATATAATGGTGATGGTATATTTCATGTATACATCTAACACACCTACCCTGAATGCATGCTGTAAATGTGCATGTACTGTTGCTGTGAAAAGCACAGTCTCACAGGGGTGACCATGATGGGGTATTGAAAGGGTATGTAAGACACCTGCATGATAACTAGTAATACTAGTACGGTAGTATATTTAGCAACCTGTGAGACATGCTCATATTTTGATGTGGGTAAGACCGAGAAGAGTCTAAAAACTAGGATATACGAACATAGTAATGGTATTAAGAATCAAAAGTTGAGTAATGCTCTGTATAAACATTCAGTGACTTGTTCCACCTTTTTAAATTTGCATTTGGTATTATAGAGAATATTAATATTAACCTTAGAGGGGGGGGTTGGAAAAATTTAATAAAGAAAAGAGAAACAGAATGGCAATTCAGGTTGGCAGCTATGTTCATCCCCGAGTTAAATGCAGTTGTATCTATTACTCTATGTTAATAGAGATAGCTAATATGCCCAAATAGGTGCAGAGTTGCAATATATATAGTTATATTTATTTATTTACATGTTTCATATTTTAAAACATTTGAAGATTTTATTTAATGATATTTTAAAGTATAATCATGGCCGTTTTAAAATGAACAATATTTCCTATTTATTCAAACAACAATCATTTTTATTTCAGTTCCAATGTGATATGTGAAAAAACTATGAATATTTTTTTAATATAATTGATTCAATTAAGTACAAATGAAATGGATTGGTGCATTCAAATGATGATGTTACTTGGTATATCTTATAAAAAGGTATTTTTAATGGTATGGAATGTATTCTGATAAAGTCTCCTTATGAAGAGATGAAAGTGCTTAATATGATTTTATGTGTTGCCGTTTGAGCTTTTATTAAAGTGTTTTCATACGTGGAATGGACCATTTATGATTTTTTATTAACTAACATCCTGTCGTTGCAGAATGTGTCCACAGGGAGTGACATACTGGTGGTAGACATGGCCTATAGTAGTGACATGTTCGGAACAAAACCCATATACAGTGCGACACCAGTTTATATACCTGTAGGACAATGGCAACTGCTGCAGAGATACACTATGGCATAAGACATTACAGTGGTCCATATTATCAGCTGTGTCTAGGCTGCAACATGTAGTGTTCAGTGTATGGGACACTGCAAAGTGACACACATGTGTAGGGCTTACTTTTCATGCCTCTACATAAAAGCTGAAGGGGAGGTTCAGCATGATACACCAGTGCACTGCAGCAGGGATCCTAAGGATGGTAGTAATGGCTCTATCTGCACATAGCCAGGTTCAGGTCCTATGGCAGCTGTAACCCTACCCACACATCAATAGTGACTGCAGTGTGTGAACACCATGGAATGTGCACATGAGTAGACCTTGCAATCATGTAAAATAGGGGGACATGTGTAGGGCAGACTCAACATACACTGGCAAATGTAGATGGCCCACGCTGGTATACCCCTGCCAGGAGCAGTGATTGCCATACTACACACAAGAGGTGCGATAAACCATCATAAGAGTGTGCACACATATGCCCACATGGTGTGTATGCATTGCGGTCAGCAGCCGCACACCTAACACAATCTGTAGACACTATATGTGAAAGTACAGGACATATGTCACATATCGGGCTGGTGTACTGCTAAGACATGTGGTGATGTGGTCCCTTGGCAGATCAAGGATGTGTGTGTAAAATCAATACAGGTGTATAACCCCCCCCCCATAGCCATGGTATGCTCTGATGGTTGTCAGTGTAAGAGTATTGTAGTGGTCATACATGGTCTGTTGATGTTGACAGCTGTAAATCAGGCATCAGGCATTCACCAGTGACAACTGTCACTTATCATCCCAGGTATGTGTTGCTAAAAAACATAGGGGCTGTGAGAAGTAAAGCTGACATAACTGACACAGTACTACACATTCTGCAATGGGTTGTACACCTGTGAGTTGCGGTACACAGTACATGGCAGGGTGCAGAACAGGTGCACAGCAATGATGTGTACATGTATATCCAGGGGAAGGGGCATCACCTAGTGACACAGCACATGCATCACACACATGTATACTGCTGCTAGCATGGATTGACTATAGCTGAACTACATGCTGTTCTGTACCATATGTTCTGCATGTTGGCAGATGGGTAATAGGAGGACTGTGTGTACTATCATTGTGCAACCTCACCTGTGTGTGTGTGTGTGTGTGTGTGTGTGTGTGTGTGTGTGTGTGTGTGTGTGTGTGTGTGTGTGTGTGTGCACCCTGGTGGTTAGTTAGTTTGGCCTGCAGGGTCACCACTCTGGTGAAGTGGAAGGAGGTAGATGCATGTAGGATGCGTGTGTGCATGTGTGTGTTTGTGTGTGTGGCCATGTATGCTACATGTGTGATTGTGAGGTGTTCATATGGCTGTACTTCCCTTTGGGACTGTGCAGTACATGAACATGGAATGCCACATTACACACCAGGAATACCTGTCATGTGTGTAATCACAGGACAGAAAATAATGTAATATGGATACCCCTGTGTGAAAGTGCATAACCACAACCAATGTAAACACAGCTATAGCCACATATGGTAAACTAGCATAATATTACAGTATATGGACTATCTGTTCAACACCATCCTCATATGTACCACTCACACACTAATCCTACATATACTGGGCTGCTACACAGTGTGGTCTGATGCCTGTCTGCGGTATGGGACATGTGTGTGTGTATGGCCCTACAAACATGTAAGCTAATATGGTAACACACAGTGGAGCAGCATGTAATATCAGATAGGATGGGACCAAGAACAATTACTTCTATCACAGTCTGTACACAGGCCAAAGTACACATTAAAAATACACACACTGTCGACATTCACCATAAGTACACAGACCTCAGTATTGTACAAACAGCCACAGAATGTCCAGGTTATGTCATCAAATATAACCCCTATTGTACATAACATGTGTAGCAGTCTGATATCTCACTGGCGTGTTATCAGATATAATGACACTAATTATGGTGTACAGCACATATGCACCTCTTAATGCATGACATATGTACAAAGGTTGACAGAGTTGTGGCTGGAAGCACATACATAGGGCCAATACTGATGTTGCTGTGATAACCTCATACATTTACTGTTGTAACAGGGTTTGTTGCAACATATGTCTTATGAGGGATATGAAGTCAGTAACTGTCACAGTGTTCACCATCTAAAAACTGCAATCCTCTCACTACTTTCTGCAGTTCACAGATAGATGCTCTGTGGGTAACACATGAAAACAAAGTCTCCACACACTGCCCAGTCTGCAGATGACCCTACAGATGGGGATTCCTCATAAACATAGATCTGACATGGCAGGTATTAAAACATGTAGGACAGCCATATCCACACACACCCTGTTAAACCAACATTACACCAAATGCAGTATAGCAGCACTTACAGTCTATAGTCAGGTCAGGCACATCCCCCTCCTGTGTGTTGCCCTGTTTCCACAGTGTATGTTGTTAGAAGTAAATCCCCAATCTATCTGGGATGCTGTTTACCAAACAACAGATTGAGTTCCTGCTCTAAGCGAATGAAAAGCTCCAGGACCAACATGATGTTCTTAGATATTGGAGTGTGTTTTCATGCAATTGGCTATGGGAATGTTACCACAGCTGTTCCAAATGCAATCAGCTATGGGAGGGGTCAAATTCGTGCAGAGGCCATCAGCTGATCATGAGCATCACTTAAAATACACATGCTGCTGCCTAAGCAAAGCAGATGTAGGTCTCCACATCCACCAGAGAGGGAGTGAGAGAGGCAGACAGAGGCAAAGACAAGTCAGGGAGGGCTGGGAAAGTAAAACTTAAGCATGTTTGTGTCACACACCTACCACGACAGAGTATCAAACCCCTGATGACTATGTAGTGGTATCACATTTCTATGCAGTTATTGGATGCTCCACATAGGTTACATGTTGTAGAGCCCTCAGAGCATATATGTGATGGTGAGTGACATCTGCAACAGGGATATGGTAGCTATACGGTAGGTATAGTACACATGCCTGTCTGCATGAACAGGTGCCAGCGTCAACACAGCCACATTCTCACAGGGACGCACACACATTGACACACTTGGCAGGGCCAGGAATACAACTCATCACTAGTGAGATTGCCACAATGCATTACTGTGCAGGTATCACATGCACCACAGGGGTCATATGGAGGTTATATGGGCAAAAGGTATGGGGAGGTGTCTGACATCAGCCAGCATATTTCAGTGCACCAATGGGGGTTGTAGTGAGTGTGAATGTGAACATACGCATCATACAACACACACACACGCACACACACACACACACACACACACACACACACACACACACACACACACACACACACACACACACACACAGTGCCAGTACTGACATGCATGGGTGCATTGATTCATGGGTGTGTAGTGGTCAACTGTGTCAGATGGCTATATAAGGCTAGGTGATGGGTATACCTTTGTCATCAGGCCACATGACAGTGGTCTGCATTGTGGCTCAGGGCTGTAATTTCTGGATTTGTCCACACAGGTAGATATTGTATTCACCATCCAGTCACTTGGGTGACTATTGCATGTGGCCAATGCTGTGCATTGCTTGCCATTTATGTGTTCCTTAGTCCATGACATGGATTGTGTCTGTGATGTGCACACCTCCCACATGCATGTACAGGGACATGTGGAACTGTACCTGGGGTGTCTGGCCCATGTTGTGTACACAGATTATCATCAGACGTGCCAATCCTGGCCTCATGTGGTGGGAACTGGTAATAGACAGCAGGCTTACCCTGCACTTACATTGATAGCATGCTAATGGCATTCCTTGCTGTCAGTGGCATCTGTCCATATGGGGCATGTTTTCAGGCATGGTATGTCCTTTGTGGGTCACATTTGATGGCACCACAGGTGTTGCAGGTGTCCAGTGGGGAACATGGGGGAGATGCACTGTATGCATGTACATGCCTATTGGACAAATAGACAGGGTGCCATGCCCTCTTTAGGCCACTGCAATCACTCCATAGTTACTATCAGTGGGCAATATGCAGTGTACTATCAACATAGCAGCTGTTGCCTAGGCAAGTGTGTGTGTAGAGGACATGGGTTGAGAGCATTCTCTGGCTAATACTAGGGTTGCTAACTTTGTTTGCCTGGCCTTGATGTCACATGTATGGGTATGGATTTGCACCCCAGACTCTTGGCTATTTCACATCTGTTAACCCTGTGCAGTGGACATTGTGATAAATACTAGGACCACCATATAAGAAATTTGCAAAACCTGCTTCACATTGGGCCCAGTTGTTACACACTTGCAACCATCGCCACACAGGATATAAGTTGCAAACATAGACACACACACACAAACACACACCTGTCATGTCTGGGATTAGAACTCCTATCTAACTATTTTTTTACATTACAGCAGTACGCAGTTATAGTACGTGCCATGGAGATTACTGGAGTACTCCTTCCCCAAAAGTGTATATCACATTGGATGACATCAGCAGGATTGCCAAAGTAAGGCATTTGAATTGTACTGAGTGTGGCTAGGCTAAAATGCATTTCTCCCTACATAGACATTGAAACACACACAAAACATCCACAGCCGACATGTGTGTGTATTAAACCCCTAACAGGGGTCTGTATCACACTACAGCATGAAGCTGTTATAGGATGCACCACAGGGACTACTGGAGAACTCTTTCCCCAAAGGTGTATTTCACATTGGATGTCATCAGCAGGATTGCCAAAGTAGGACATTTAAATGGTAGTGAGTGTGGCTAGGCTAAAATGCATTGCTCCCTACACAGACATTGAAACACACAAAACTGACATGTGTGGGTATAGAACCCATAACACAGTTATATATCACACTACAACATGAAGCTGTCATAGGATGCACCATGGGGATTACTGGAGAACTCCTTCCCCAAAGGTGTATTTCACAGTGGATGACCTCAGCAGGCTTATCATAATAAGGCTATAGGGAGGGCAGTGTTTGTGCCATAACCCATTCATCTAGAGATTGACACACCACATGCAGGCACATACAGGGTCATATTTCACAGGTATGTGTATACAGCTGCTAGATGACTACTTCCTTGTACAGTCATGTTGCACAGCTAGCACGTGCACCACATAGTCTGCAATGCTGACAGATACCAGTGGCTAGTATCTGCAGTGAGCGATATCTAACGCTCATGTAGTTGGGGCCAGGTGGGACAGGCCTGGATGGCTCCTTGTCACAGTCAACCTCTTCCACACATCTATGCACATCTACCTTTGGCTTATTATAGTGTGTTGTCCTTACATATATGTCTGTATTCCTATCCACTGTGTATGCATGGCATGAGTGGTGCATACTGAGGAGTGCCTGCACTAACATCTGTGACTGCCAGATATGTCTGGTCCACTGGTGTTTGCAGACATGGCCTTCATGTGTTTAAGTGTGTGAGCATGCCCAGTATGACCTTTCAGTATGTTGTTGACTGACATTGCCTTCATTTCTTTAAGTGTGTGAGCATACCCAGTATGCCCATCTGTATTTAATGTGTGGATTGAGCCTAGGTAGTTTGTACTGCAGTGCTGACCTTTGTGTTGTACACCTACAGGTAGCATGCTGTTTCTGCAGAGTATTTGTCAATCATTTGGCATTGACTGTTACTACATTTCTACATATGATGGGGGGGCGCACCTATTTTGACATTTCTATACAGGATTGGGGGGCACACCTGACTGCTACTACATTTCTACTATGTAGGGTGGGGGGCACACCTGACCATTTCTACATTTCTACACAGGATTGGGGGGCACACCTGAATTTTATTACATTACTACGTAGGATGGGGGGCACACCTGTCTATTTCTACATTTCTACACAGGATTGAGGGACACACCTGACTGTTATTACATTACTACATAGGATGAGGGCACACCTGTCTATTTCTACATTTCTA
Organism: Protopterus annectens; assembly: GCF_019279795.1. NCBI lineage: Eukaryota > Metazoa > Chordata > Ceratodontiformes > Protopteridae > Protopterus > Protopterus annectens. The sequence goes on from NC_056729.1 coordinate 985,779,727, forward strand.
CACAGGATTGGGGGGCACATCTGCTGTTATTACATTACTACGTAGGATGGGGCACACCTGTCTATTTCTACACAGGATTGGGGGGCACACCTGACTGTTATTACATTCCTATGTAGGATGGGGGGCACACCTGACTATTTCTACATTTCTACACAGGATTTGAAGGGCACACCTGACTGTTATTACATTACTACCTAGGATGGGGGGCATACCTGACTGTTATTACATTACTACATAGGATGGGGCACACCTGTCTATTTCTGCATTTCTACACAGGATTGGGGGGGGCACACCTGACTGTTATGGCATTACTACACAGGATGGGGGACACACCTGACATGTACACATTTGCTATGACTGTACTGGTATGTCAGGTACTCCATTTCCTTCTGTATTCTTACCTATCATGCTGACTAGAGGCATACCTGTGTACTATAGATCTTAGCTTTGTTTGCCCTACATATTAGTGTCAGACTTGCTACCCTTCAGAACTAACATCCCACTGCCTGACATGCTGTAGTCTGTCTGTGTAGGCCTGGGGGTTGGTTACCCATAGCTATCATTAAGAGGCCATACCCCAGGCTTTGTTTTGGTTTGTCTACACCTGTCCTGCTGGCTGAGACTGTTGTTATGTATGTGAATCACCCTGACTGACATGTGTGAGTCATATGGGCACACATGTTGCCCAGCACATTTCCTGCAGTGGGTTTCATCACCCTGTGTAGTACTGGCTACTATGGTGACTACAGTATGTGTTACAGATGTCATGGTGCCACTATGGGTGTCTACTTTCTGCTGCCATAACATTCAGCTACCCAATTCCCTTGCATGCTCACATCCATACCATAGATACAGGTAACGACACATTCTACTCCATTTGGCAATTGGTAGGTTGACTGACTTACCTTGAGGGTGTGCCAGAATTGCGGATGGTGCTGGAGGGCTGCCTACGTCAGATGCACATAGTACACTCCCTATACATGGTTGATCACAGGTAGTGTCATGTTTGGCATCCCTTTTACTGTATGTGCGAGTCAGAGAGACTACTGTCCCTACTGTGTCAGTGTATGTGCTATGCATTGTCTCTTTGCCGTTGCCTCAACATACTGGGCATGCCTCCATCTGCCTACTGGGGCAGGCTCAGGTTGTTCCTCCTCTGAGTCACTCTGTACCTGTTCAGGCCTTGGCGTTGGTGGGGGGCTGTGTGGCCCTGCCCAGTGCTGTTCTTGCTGCAGCTGTTTCTGCAGGATCATATTGTGTAGCATGGCACATATCATAACAGTTTGGCTTCATGTAACTGGTGAGTACTGCAAGGCTGCACCGGATGTGTCCAGACACCAAAACCATGACTTGAGTATCCCAAACACATAAAAAGTCCACAAAAATATCGGTAGGGTAACCAAGGCACAAAGTTGTTGTTCAAACACAGTCAAAACATCGATAAAATCCAGTATACTTTTATTATAAGTAGGTAAGCACTTTCATGATGAACATATAATTTCTTCAGACCTTTAAAGAAAACATACTGCCATCTCCATTTAAATATACTTAAACCAATTAAAATATAGCAATTAATCATTTAGGTAATCATCTTAAATAATTTTAGAATTATATATGCAAATACTTGCTTTATTTAAAACTACATTTAGTGCTCTAAGTCTGGTCTGTGTGTGTGCCTCATTATGGCATTCTTGTTCAGGTGTGTGTGCATTTCTGATGGGTGTCATCAGCCATGGCTCCAGTGTGTAACCAGCATCCCCCACTAGGTGACAGGAGATGTCCCATTGGCAAATCTCTGGTACAGCTGTATCAAATGCCAAAAGTGGGAATCATGATAGCTTCCAGGGCAGCCAGCACACGCATTCATTATGATGCCCTGAGCATCACAGATGACCTGGCAGTTGATGGAGGGGATGCCCTTGTGGTTGATGTAGGCCCTACCCTGATCACAGGGTGGTCCTTTGATGCATATGTGCGTGCAGTCTATAGCACCCACTACCTCAGGGTATTCTGCTATTTGGTGGAAGAGATGCATATTGCTGGTCAACACCTCACGGGTGCTGAGGAAATATACGTGCTCACTGTCATGTGCTGGCATGGCATCCAGGAACTGGTGAAATACTCTGGATGCTGATGCCTGCGAGATCCCCATGATATCCCCAGTTGAGCATTTGGAGGTACCTGTGGCTAGTATTCCTAGGCCTACACATACCTTTATATCCACTGGGATGGGTTCCCCTCAGTCAATATGGTGTGTCAGGTGTGGCCGGCACAGCTCGACAATTTGCTGTTGGATGTCCCTGTCCACCCTATAGCACTCCACTATCTCCAGCTCATGTAGTCTTTGGTAGTTTACCCTGGGTCTGTACACTCTTCTCCATCTCTTCACTGTGGGTTGATTGGCAGCATTCATATCCTCACCACCCTCAGCCTCTTGCACATGTTGTTCTATGTTGCCTGCTGCAGCCCCTCTCATTTTGTAGGTTTGTTTGTTAAAAGTTCCTCGCTTGTATACACCGGTGGTGTAGAGTGTGGGAAAAACCAGAGGGGAAGGTGTTTGCATAGTTTATAGTAGTGTTCTGGGCTGGGCTGGTCTGCTGGCTGTGTAATTGGCTGATTCTGATACATTTCACCTGCCAGCTATGCTAGTTCACCTTGATTACCTTCCTACTGCTGTTTTCCCTACCCATTGCCTTCCTGTTTAAGCCTGGAGATGCATTTCACAAACAGAGTGCTCAAATGTGCAAAGTGCTGCTATTTCCTGGTTTAACCTTTGTCTTCTTCCTTTAAAACCAGGTGCACGGTGTGCACACCCGCTTAGGCAATGCAAAGAGTGCTAGGCAGATTCAGACACACCCCTTAGCTTAGCTGTACTAAGCTAGGAGCCACTGGGCTCCAATCCACTTACAGTATGCCTGACACCCCTATGATGTCAGCTAACCCATAGGTTTGTGAAAAGTAGGGGGTGGGTTTAGTTTGCTCATTGACATGTGTGCATTTTTGATGGGAAGTTGACTTGCTAAGGTTTGAATAGTTTCTATGAAGAAGGAATTAAAGGAATTTGCTGTTTGGTTGGGGTTATTTATGTCAGAGCCTTGTGGGTTGGGTGTGACAGGTTTACTTGGCTGTAGTAATTGGTTTATGGTTGCCCAGAATATTTGGGGGTTGTTTTGGGGAGAATGTTGTGGTTTCAGGTAGTAATTTTTCTTATCATTCATTATTAATTTTTTGGTCTCATTTCTTAGTTGCTTAAAGTTTTGGAAGTCTGTGGTGTTTTTAGTTAAGCGAGATTTGTTCCAGGCTTTATTCCTGAGAGTGATTTTTTGTTTGGTTTCTATTGATAGCCAGGGGGCAGGTTTAGTTTTGATTCTGATGGAGCGTGAGGGGGCATGATAGTTGAGGATAGTTAGAAACTTAGCATTAAAGACATCAACAGCTTCATCTAGTGGAAGATGTTTTAAGGGTGTCCAGTTGCATGCTTCTAGTTCATTAATACCATTATAAAACCATTGGATAAGGGAAATAAAATAGTATTAATGCATTTTCAACAGTATTATAAAATGTGCTTGGAACATTTACAGAATAAAGATGTTTATGAGAACAGTGATAAGAAAAGTTATAAATCAGCTATAACTAAGTTCCAAGAGTTGCTGCAAAAAGGTGTGAGATTAGGCTATTTTTCAGATGATGAAGTGCATAAGAAATGTAATAGTGAAGGTTGTGTTTCAGCTACATTTTTTTATTTGCCTAAACTGCATAAAGATATGAATAATCCACCAGGACGCCTCATTATTTCAGCTTGCAAATATTTTTTACATGGGGTTGGGCTTTTGGTACATAATATTTTTTTACCGTATGTCTTGAAAATTCCATCCTATATTAAGGACAGTTTTGATTTTTTTAGAAAAGATTTCTCATGTTAAATGGAATAAAAACATGTACTGGGATAAGGTTGGATGTTAAATGTTTATATACATCAATTCAACATAAGGATGGACTTCATGTTATAATGTATTTTTGGGGGGATAGCCCCTTAACAAATTATTTGGTTGATTTGACTTTTTTTATTTAAGTAATAATTTCTTTACATTTAATAATGAAATTTTCAGGCAAAAACAGGGTACAGCCATGGGGGGACCATTTGCCTCCATGCATGCAAAATTGTTCATGGCTTATTTTGAGTTAGTATGTCTTTATAAAACTAATTTTGTGAAGAATTTTAAAGGAGAAGAGAGCTGTTCAAAATTTCCTCTTCTGTAGTTTTGATCTTTTTTTCAGCTTGTCAGCACTCGGCATTTTGAGTGTCAAAATTTCAGTAGGGAGCTATTTTGTTCACTTGCAAAGGGCCATTAACAGATGCCCAAGACCAGCACACATCAGGTACATGTCTCTGCAGACACGCTGGTCAATATGCTTTGTCTGCCACAGACTGCTATTAACTGTAAAATGTACTCACCTGCTGCTTGTGTTTCACTATAACCAACAGGTTCCACACTACACAGAAGGCTATTAGCCTCATCTGAGGATGACAAATGTAATAAGGCAGTGTATATAGTTGCTATACTTAAATATCTTTAAGTACAGCAGTGACCTTTGTGTCTCATGTAGCTTTGTTCACCTGCAAAAGACCCTTGTCTTATGGAAAACATCATCATCCATCCAGTATGTGTATTTCTTCTTTGTGTTTTATGTGTCAGTTTCAAAGCCACTTGATGCTGTGTATGTGCTTACTGCTGGGTTGTTGTGTAGGTGTCCCTTTTACACTATAGTGACATTTCAGCCCTCAGCAACAGAGGTAGATTCAGGGGAGGTATGGCAATATGTATGTTTGTTTTAATGCTGGCCTTCATACTTGTTTGAAAATTGACTAATATGGCATATCACTGCTCTCTGCCCACATCAAACTGACCCAGTAAACTAACATTCCCACAACTATTCATTATAGTTAGTTATCCATCCAGTTATTTCAGCCATATCCTGCTTCATTTCACCTCTGTAAATGTATGTGACGTGTATCATCTGCCTGTATTTCCTGCATATCGACTTAATGAAGCCTCCACAAGTCCATCCACTGATCTTGAGGTGGGATGTGATATGCCGTCTTCTAGTACAGCCAATGGCACATGAGACACCACATTGGGTCCAACATTTTTCTACCCATTAAAACGACAGTCAGGTGGCTCATTGTATAGCCCCCACTTGTGAGGATAGTGTGACTGGCAAATCTGACGATACAGTATCAGATGTTTGACATGATGATGATCATGACTCACTGTCCCAATCTGAATCTGATAGTGATGGTGACTCTGCCCCACAGCAGACTGATAATGTCTATTGGACTGGGCATGGGAATGTAGCTGTGTGAGTGGATGAGAGTCAGATGTATATGCTTACTTTCCAGGTGCATGAATGCTGATAGTGATGTCATGGGAATGATTTGTTGTCATGGGAATGATTTGTGTGCACTTGATCATGCTAGTGATCATGTAGCACAACAGCTGCAGATGTTACAAGAAAGTCAGAAACACAGACATGGAAATGTAATGGCAGTACTGGCTGCACAGCATGACATTGCTACACACTTTGTTGAAAGTCTTGCAACATTAATGCTAGAGCACTGCCATAATACAAACTGGGTGTTACATGCTCTGACCCTCATGAGCAGATTACCTCCAGTGGGGAGAGGCATACCACTTTTCAGTAGACCTACTCATAGCACTCCAACATCATTGTCTGTGCCACAATGTGCATGTATATCTGCTATTGTTCAACCTATTCAGATCCAAGCAGTCATGTCCAGACAAACACATCACAGTACTGCTCATACCCACACAGTGCCCCAATCTGTTAGTACCACCACATCCATCTCCTCAGTACAGCACCATGGACAGGGTGTTTCCTGATATGGCAGAAGCAGCCAAGACCACTGTGTGAGCCATCAAAATGAGCACCCTAGACAGTGTTATAGTAACAGTGGCAGAAGATCCATTATGTATCCTGTTGCCAATGTTGACTGCTGTTCTTACTGTACTTGTAAGTGGTTTCTCAAATCTCTGATGCTGCAGGCATTTTCTGCTTATTTATCTTTCATTAGTTCATTCCTTCATGTTGTGTCATGTTGTACAAATTCATCATTGTAATATTTCAGATAATATAATGATAGCTGGCTACTATATTTCCAACCTAGTGTAGTGGTTAGAGTTGCAGCTTTACACAATCACCCTACATCCATTTTTAAGAGCTCTTGATAGTAACATATATCAAGCATTTCTCCCAGTCATTAATACATTATCTTATTTGTACAGCATTGATTTATAGCTGTATTTACCTCCCTGCTGACACACCTACAAACATATCCATACCTATGCTGCCATATCTCATACAATGATGCATTTTCCATGGCTGATGTGTAATACCTGTCATTGATGCTTTGTTGAATTGCACATATATGTTCAACTGGCTGACCCATGCATTTAGGTTATTTTGGTCACAGTACATTCCTATCAATGCATGGTCCTTCTTTTATTACAATAATGGTAGTTATATTGCTACCTTTGCACTCTAATAATATGTATAAGGGCATCTTACTTGGCCATCAACACCTTCTGCTGTGAGCACCTCGGGTGTGACACACATATGCTACTGTGGTTGCCTTTGGTGATGTACTTTACACAAAGTGGTCCTGTCATGAATGTTCTTCTGTAACCATCCAGTTGTGTTCATTTATATAGCAGATATAGGTGTATAAAGTTTGGCATGTGAATTTTGTGGCTATGAAACCACGCACACCACAAACCCAGTTTCACATAGAACTATCACAACTGCAAAACAAACACATAAACACACAAAGACATACTCGGAGGCACTGATCAAAAATCTACCAAAACTACAGAGGCCTCCAAAGCAGACACCCAAGCAACTGCCACCTCAAAACATAAGACATGCAACACATAGTTCTCAAAGTCAGTGTGCTAAACAGTCACAGCCCTTAAGGCCAAACACAATGCCAGACACACTTGTTATAGGTGACTCCATAGTCAGACACACTGACGTCCCACTCACCAGACTGAACAAGGAAAAGATCACAGTAAGCTGCCTGTCAGGCGCTAAAATCTGTCACATAACACAAGCACTCAGGTCACTCCACAGCAAGTACAAGTATGACTCAGTCATTGTCCATGCCGGTGTGAACGACCTGAGACGTACCTCCCTGGACTACATGAAAAGAGACATAGAGGAGCTCTTAGATTATGTAGCCCAGGCCGGTATGACCCTGACCCTGAGCAGTATCCTACCCTCACCAAGAATGATGCCACAATACAGAGACAAAATGATCAGCTTTAATAATTGGCTTAATTACTGGTGTCATTCTAAGGGGATCCAATGTCTGTCTGCCTGGGATGACATGCTTGACAAGCCACGCTGCTTCGCAAGGGACGGCTTGCACCTGTCAGCCCTGGGCTTCTGGATATTGGCAAAGGCTCTTGCCACCCCCATAGTGCCTTTTTTAGGCAAGGCTCAAATGATAAACCTACCGCCCTAGAAAACAAAAATGGAGAAAAACTAAGGGTAATACTGCTCAATGCCAGAAGTCTAAACCTCAAGATGCATGCCCTCAAAGCCCTCCTCAGTATGGAGAACATCGATGTCTGTGCTGTGACTGAAACCTGGTTCAAGGCTCCTGAGAGCACCCCAGCACTATCAGGTTATACCTCATATCATGCGTTCCAGCCCCAAAATCCGGACCGAACCACAAAAGGAGGGGGAGTATCCATATTCATAAAGGATACCCACACCTCCAGGTTAGTGGCAATGCACGAAGCATCGGAGACCATCCAGGTGCAATTAACCATAGGTAAAACTGCCCTACAGTTTGTAGCATGCTACAGACCACCCTCTCAAACTCAGGAACCCCACACAGCCTTCCTGAAGAGACTGGAGAGTATGAATGTCTCTCCAAACACCATCATATTGGGTGACTTCAACTACCCAAACATAGACTGGGAACATTACTCAAGCCCCAACACCCTAGCCCAAAGGTTCATGGAGTTCATAAACTCAAATGCTATGGAACAACTAGTCACCATTCCCACAAGAGGAGAAAATATACTAGACCTGATCATCACAAACATGGGGACAAAACGCTCCACACCAGAAGTATATCCCTCATTGGTGAGATCAGACCATAAATTAATCTCACTGGAGATCCACATCCCGCCCCCAACCCCAGCAAAAAAGACCACAGTGAAGAACTTCTCAAAAGCAAGCTTCACACTTCTTAAGACTGGAGTGGTATCCTTCAAGGCCCTCGAGCCAGTGGAAACCACAACCCACCCTGCTGAAACCCTTACAAATGCCTTCTACGAGCACCTCCATGAATGTATGGATCAAGCAATCCCTAATAAAATCAAGACCCTTTCCACCAAAGGCAGGCACCCGGTCTGGTGGACCCCAGCCATAAACAAACTCTACAACAAGAGGAGAAAGCTACTACATGACAGAGCAAAATCCCTAAAAGGGAAGGCATCTCTGATCACTACTAGCAAAAAACTACGATCACTCATAAAATCATCCAAGGCCAACTTTGAGAGAAAAATCGCTAATGACACAAAAGACAATCATAAGGCCTTCTTTAGCTATGTTAGAAACCTGGGTGGAAACTCTCAGATATGCTCAGAATTAGTCCAAAATGATACAAAAATCACTGAACCCACAGACATTGCCAACATACTGGCAGACAGGTTCAGTGCAAATTTCTCCCCCCCCCCCCAAAAGGAGAAATATCTATCCCACCAGAGTCTAGCCTCCCAAACATCTCAGATGCCCAGGTGAGAGCTGCTCTCTCTAAAGCAAAAAACACAGCATCAATGGGACCGGACGGTGTCCCCGGCTGTGTGCTACACGAACTCAATGAGGAACTAAGCCCACACATAAGCTGCTGTTTAATCTTAGCCTTACTACAGGATACGTACCCAAAGAATGGCGTACGGCAACTGTGGTCCCACTCCACAAAGACGGTGCTTCTACGGACCCTGGAAATTACCGCACCATAAGCTTGACGAGCCTTGTCTGCAAAGCTATGGAGAGGATCATAATGGAACTTATAAATAAAGACATTGGGGACCTACAGACACTGGATCCTACCCAATTTGGCTTTGTCAAGGGCAGATCCTGCCTCTTGAACTTGGTCGACTTTTTCGAAACAGTCACTAAGGCCATTGATGAGGGTAAGGCAGTTCACACAGCCTACCTTGACCTAGCAAAAGTGTTCGACACAATACCCCACTCGGGCATCATAGAAAAGCTCACCAGCTTAGATGTAAACCCATATGTCACAAGATGGGTTGTAAACTGGCTCAAGGACAGAACCCACAGGGTTAGAGTTGCTGGTGCCATGTCAGACTCTAAGCCGGTCACGAGCGGTGTCCCACAGGGCTCAGTCCTGGGCCCCCTCTTGTTCGGCGTTTATTTTTCTGAAGTGCAGGCAAACATAGGGGGATTGTGGCTGACAAAATTTGCAGATGACTGCAAACTGGGCACCATAATTGACACTCCATCAAACACAGACATCCTCCAGAGAGGTCTCATAGAAATGGATAACTGGTGCCAGAGCCATGGCCTTAAGCTAAATGCCAAAAAATGTATAGTCATACCCTTTGGGAAAAACAAGGTAACCCCTAATTACCACATAGGTGGTAATCCATTAAACACAGAAGAAGTTATCAGGGACCTGGGGACCCAAGTTGACAGTAACCTCTCTTTTGACACTCACATTGCCAAAGTGGTTAGGAAGACCTTCTACATTGCCCACCTGATCATGAAGGGATTCACATCCAGATCAGGAGAGGACATTGTACCCCTGTACTCTTCACTTATCAGACCAATGATTGAGTACAACGCCCCATTCGGAATGTACCTTACCCGACACCTGCAGCAGTTGGAAAGACCCCAAAAGTTCCTCACCAAAAGGATAAAGGGGCTCAAACATATGTCATACACTGCCTGACTGAAGAAACTCCAGCTCTATTCAGTCGTATACCGTCTGCTCAGAGGTGATCTGTGCCTGACATACAAGGCCATGTCCAACCCGGAATTAATGGACATGCTCCACCTCAAAAAATCCAAATCCACCAGAGCCACGAGAGCAAGAGACTTAAACCTCAACACGGATATAAATAGGACATGCTGGAGGGACAGATTCATCACCCAGAGACTCCCTACACTATGGAACAGAATCCCAGTCCATGTGAGGCAGAGCCCCTCACTGACCTTGTTCAAGAGAAATCTTGACGAGTGGATGGGAGATCGTAGGTTTACCCCGGGAATCATCTCTGTGTCACTGCTGGACAGAGGCACAGCAAACTAATGGGTATAGTATTCTCATCCTAAGGGGTGGTGAAAGCCACACACACTCTGGCTAGGCTTATAAATGCCCTAGGGCAGATAGCCTAGTATGAACCTATGAACCTATGATATGTATGGTAGTCTGGACAACTAATGGGCTTTTTACAGTAGTTGTGCTCTGTGCTGCTGTAGTGGAGCAACACTATGTGAACATCATTGTTTTTGTCTGTGCATTTCTGCATGTGTGGCTTGTCATGACCCAAAGTTGTGAGCAAGATGCTACCATGTTGTCTTGGATAGAACATATCTCTGAAGCCTCCATTGCCCACACCTATTTCTTTTCAGCATTGTGTCCTCATGATCATCTTATGTCAGCTCTGATAGCTCCACATCAGGCATCTGAGGTTCTTCAGGTGGAAGCTGACAGGTTAGCATCATCATCATCAGCCCCCTTTTTCCCATGTTTTATATTGAGTAGGGGTATTGTGTCAACTGTTGACATTTCTCTTGATTCAATGCCACACTCCTGCCTTCTTTGACATTTATGCTTGATTGTCACAGATCTTCTTTCACACAATCCCTCCACCTCTTTGCTGGACATCCTTGTTTCCTCTTACCTTTTTTTCTGTCTGTCCCAAATATTCTTCATCAGATTATTTTCTGCTTTTTTGCACGTGTCCCAACCACCATAATCTGTTCTTTTTGACTTTTTCTGCATTTGGAGCTACTTTGGCTTCTGCTCTTATGTCCTCATTTCTTTTTCTGTCCAACAGTGTGCATCCAACCACCCTTCTCAGGTACTTCATCTCCATTGTCTGTAGCTTTCTCATCTACTCTGCCTTTACTGTCCAGGTTTCTGTACCATACAGTAGGACGGGTCACCCCACTGTCTTGTGCACCTTACTTTTCAGCTTCTTTGGCATTCTTCTGTCAAGCACTACACCTGAGACTCTATGCCAGTTGGCTGCAGCCCCTCTGATTCTAGCTATGACCTCTTCATTCAGGCTTACATTATCCTCCACAACCTACCCAGATACTTGAAGCTATTTAGCTGTTCCACTGTCTTCCCTTCTATTTCAATTCTCAGCTTCTCCTGATTTCCACAATTTGCTGATATTATAACTGTCTTATCTGTGCTTAGTTTCATCCCATGTGCCTTCACTTTTGCATTCTATTACTCTATCTTTTGCTGGTGTTCTTGCTGAGAGTCTGCCTGTAATGCCACATCATCTGGATACAGCAACTTTGTTGATCTGTCCCCTCTGACCTGTTTGCTAATGTAGTCAATCACCAGTATGAACAGCAGTAGGCTCAGAGATGAACCCTAGTGAACACCCTCTCCCACTGGGAACCCCTCTGTGAGGCCGAACTCTATTCATACTTGAGTCATTGGGTCCTTTTATGTTTCTGGGACTTTGAACCATCACAGTGCTGCCCAAATCAGTTTTCTTGGGACTTTGTGATATGCTTTCTCCAAGTCTAGGAATGCCCAGATGGACTCTTTCCTCATCTCTAGCTTCTGCTCAACTATCTGTCTCACTGCAAACATCAGGACAGTTGTGCTGCATCCTGATCTGAATCTAAACTGCTCATCTCCCATCTTACATTCTGCTACTCTGCATATCCATTTATTAGTCACCCTCCACAGAAATTTTCATGCAGTGTAACAGGGGTTTGATGCATTTGTACTGCCCACAGTTGTGTAGTTAACCTTTGTTCTTATACTTTGGCACATGTAAGCTTATTCTGCAGGCATCTGGGATACACCTTTCTCTCCACACTACTATGAGTACCCTCAGGAGCCATTTCCTCCCATCTCATACAGCTGCTTTCCCTGACTTCATTTTACTTAATGCTATTCTTACATCTTCTAGGGTAGACTCCTCCTCTTCTCTCATTGTAGGCTGTTTCTGGGGCAGTACAGCTTCTGTGGTGTTCTCCTCATTCAGAAGCTTCTGGAAATACTTCTGCCACCTACTTTGATGTCCTGTGGACTGGTGAGCAGGTTGTTGCCAACACCACTTATGAAGTGTGTCTGAATATCTTCTTTATCTTTCTGTCTTTGCCATGAACCTGATATAGTTTATTTGTGGCACTTACTGAGTCAAATTCCAGAAGATGGTAGAGTGCCTCCAATGCCCTATTCTTTGCTATTGTAACTCCTTTCTTAGCACCTTTGTTAGTCAGCCACTATTCCTTCCTAGCCTGGTCAGTCTTTTCTATCTCCCAGTTTTTCCTGCACTCCTTCTTTCATTTGACAATTTCATGGTCTTCTGCATTCCACCACCAGCTTTCCTTATGTACCTAAGTTCCATGCCTGGTTCAGCTACATATCTGTTGTGTAATCGTTACACATACTGTTTTGAGGTGCTGCCATTCTTCTTCATCTCCACCTATTTCTTCCTCTTCTTGGAGTGCTAGAGACCTGAATAATTCCTTGAACTGTTTTACTTTCACTCAATTCAGCTTCCAGGTCTTCAGCTTGGACTCTGTTGACCTTAGAGCCTTCTTTGACCACTGCTTGCAGCTGATTGTGGCAACCAGTGGTTTATGCTATGTGCCAACTCTTTCATCGGGAATGCCTTTGCCGTCATTGATTCTACCCCAGTGCCCTTACATTACTAGAAGGAAGTCAGCCTGAGTTGCATGTTGGCCACTCTTGTATGTGATCTTGTGACAGTCTTGTTTTCTAAACAATGTGTTGGCTACTATCAAGCCATTTACCAGACTGAAGGCTAGAATGGCCTCTCCTTCTTAATTCCTGTTGCCCCACCCATATGGACCCAAGCAGTCCTCATACCCTTTTCTGTCTGTCCTGATATGCACATTCAAGTCCCCCATTATCAACACCAATTCATGCTGTCCTCCTTTATCTAGTAGGTCCTGCAACTGCTGTCTGAATGCACTCCTTTCCTCACTATTACAATTCTGTGTGAGGCATAGGCTGAGATTATGAATACTGCCGTATCATTACACTGGAGTCTGATTGCCATGAGTCTGTCAGTAATTCTGATGATATCCTTCACTGCCTTTTAAAGCCTCTCTATCGCCACAACTCTTGCACCATTTCTAGCCTGTCTTTCTCCTGAGTAGTAGCCTCTGGATCCCAAGCCATGTGGCTTTGTTGCACTGCCCTTTAATCTTGTTTCTTCGATACATAGGAGACCTAACCTCCTTCATATCATCATGTCATCCACTTCTAAGATGCATCCTGTCAGTGAATCTACATTAAGTGCAACATTTCTCAGTTCATGTTTGGCAGGTTGATTTGTTTTACTTCCAGCTTTTGTGCAACAGAGCTATCCCAGGTAACCTTAGCTGTGCAGCTAGACACCGGCTGGTCAGTAGCTTATTAATCTAGGGCTTCTGGGCTTTATGACAGCAAACACTGGCCAATAGGGGAACATACACCTCTCCCACAATTAGCATGGGTACCTGGTGTAGGTTGGAGAAGGCTGGGTCCTCAGCCCACTTTTCATTGGTAAATACCCATGTCCATTTTGGTGACATTAGTCAATATGGCAGGTTAGCATATTTGGATAATAGCATGTTGTAGAGTATGGCACAAATGGTGACCATCTGTGATGCCTTTTTTGGTGTGTATTTGAGTACACCATCAGATTTGTCCATACATCTCTATCTTGCTTTCAGCACACTGAAAACATGTTCAATGGTGTTCCGTGTTGTAGTGTGCACTTTGCTGTATACATTTTAAGCAGACATTGATGTGTCTTTATGTGGCATCATAAGCTAAGACACAAGAGGATAGGATGGGGAAAACATATTTCGTTTTTGTGCTTACTGTTGACAGGTCTGGATTCTGATTACATCATAACTGTGGTCTGTAGAAATTTTACCATGTTGGAAAGCAGTTCTCAGATGATTTCCCTCCATAATACTGCATAATGTACCCACTACCAGTGTGTCTTGCCATTATATTGGTAATGAGACCATCTGCAGAGCACACAAATTGACAATTGAGCAATGACAACACCTTTTGTAATTGATGTAATGGTCAGCACCCGGTAGCTCTGGTGTATAGATTGGGACATGGATGCCATCACTTGCACTGAGGAAATGAGGAAGTTGGCAATGGCACAGAAATGCTCCATAGCAGTTCTGGCTCCATATGGCTGTTTTTGGGAAGTGGATGAATTCATCAGCTTTCCTGTACAATACTTCCAGGAACTGTCCAGAATAAAACTGGAGGCTGTCTGGGCCAATCCTACAACATCATCTATGTGCCACTAAGATTTCCCAGAAGCCAGTATACCTGAATCAGACACACTTTTGTTTCTGTTGGGAATGGTTTACACCACAGACAGTGGGAAGAAATATGACATGCACACACACACACACATCCTGCACCAGATCTCTCTCCAACCTTTATCTTGATAATATTTCCTGGTCAGGTTCATAGGTGTGTACTAGGCTATAGCCCTGGAGCCTTTACAAGCCTAGCCCATAGGCTTACCCTGGCATCGTGCCGTCCGACCATAGTTTCCAGTGCCTCTGTCGAGTAGAGCCACTGGAGTGATCCCCAGGGTGAATTTTCTATTTCCCATCCACTCATCAAGATTCCCCTTGAAGAGGGCTGGTGAGGTGCTCTTTTTGACATGTATGGGAAGTCTATTCCATAGCATGGGCAGTCTATGGGTTATGAACCTGTCCAGCCAGCACATTCTGTTGATTGCAGTAATGAAGTTGAGGTCTCTGGAGCATGTGGTGTGGCAGGATTGGGATTTCTTTAGATGTAGCATTTCTAACACAGCTGGGTCAGACATGGCTTTGTAAGTCAAGCAGGGATTGCCTCTAAGTAAGCCATATGAGACAGAGAATAGTTGGAGTATTTTGAGTCTGTCCATATAGGACAAATGTTTAAGGCCTAGTATCCTCTTTGTGAGGTACTTTTGCAGCCTCTCCAGTTGTTGCAGGTGTCTAGTGAGGTACTTGTGAAATGGGGCATTGTACTCGATGATTGGCCTAATGAGGGAAGAGTAGAGGGAGACAATGACCTTTTTCTTCCTAGATGCAAAATAATTAGTAATGAGATGTGCCACATAGAAGGACTTTCTGACCACAGTGGCAGCGTGGTGGTCAAAAGAGAGGTTGCTGTCAGCCTGTGTTTCCAGATCTCTTATAATGTCTTTTGTGTTCAGCGGACTATCATTGATGTGGTAATTCATGGGAATGGGGTTTTTCCCAAAGGGGATGATAACACATTTTTTAACATTCAGCTTATGCCATGGTTGTGACACCAGTCATTCGTCTCAGTGAGGCCTTTCTGTAGGATGTCAACATCACTTGGGGAGTTAATAATGGCTCCCAACTTGCAATCATCTGTGAACTTTGTCAGCCAGAGCCCCTTTGCATTGGCCTGGACTTCTGAGAAGTAGATACCAAACAGGAGAGGACACAGGACCAATCCCTCTGGGACTCCACTCATGACTGGTTGGCAGTCTGACTTGGTGTCAGCTATTTTCACACTGTGGGTTTTATCTGTGAGCCAATTTGCAACCCACCTTTTGATATAGGGGTTGTTGCCTACCTTAATGAGTTTTTCTATGACTCCCGAGTGGGGAATGGTATTGAAGGCCTTGGCCATATCAAGGTAGGATGTATGAACCACCTTGCCTTCATCCCCAGCTGTGATGACTGATACAAAGAAGTCAACCAAATTGAGCAGGCATGATCTACCCTTCACAAAACCAAACTGTGCGGGATCCAGAGTTTGGAGATTCCCTATATCCTTGTTTATTACGTCCATGATGATGTGTTCCATAGCTCTGCATATCAGACTTGTCAGGCTAATGGGGTGATAGTTCCCAGGGTCAGTAGGCGCTCATCCTTTGTGGAGAGAGATGACTATAGCAGTGTGCCATTCAGTAGGGAAAAAGCCTGAGATGAGGCTGTTATTGAACAGGGCCAGTACTCTGTAGATCATGTGGAACACAGCCAGGGATATTGTCAGATCCCATAGAAGCTGTAATCTTGGCCTTGGACAGTGCGGTTTTAACCTGTGCAGCAGTAAGACAGGGTGCCTGGCAATCTACTGGTATTGTGATTGGTCCTTTGGTGGGGGAGACGGGTAACATTGGCACTGAATCTGTCGACCAGTATATTGGCAATATCTGTTGGTTCAGTATTGGAGGGACCATTGTGCAGTAGCTCAGAGCATATCTGGGTATTGCCATGGAGATTCTTTACATAACTATGGAAGGCCTTGTGGTTGGTTTTACCATCTGCTGCAATTCTGTTTTCATAGCTAGATTTAGAGGATTTAATGAGGAATTTCAACTTTTTGTTGAGGCTGATAAGGTATTTTTTCCAGATTTGAGACTTCACCTAATTCCGCATCAGTTTCCTCCTTCTGTTGTAGAGTTTGTTTATGGCAGGGGACCACCAGACTGGCTTCCTTTTTTTTTGAGGCGAGTGTCTTGGTTCTATTGGGTATGGTGAGATCCATGCATTTGTGTACGTGTTCGTACAGTGAATTGGTGTATGATTCAGCAGTCATGCAACTATTCTCCATTTGCATGGATGCTGTGAAGTTAGCCATCTCTGATGTTCATCGTGCATACAGCTGCAGTAATCACATATGGGTTCTCTGCTGTCGGGCGGGTCCTCGGTCGGCCAAATTCCAAAGGCTTGGTCCAGCGTCGGTTGTTGTCGCCTTCTTCCCTGATGTCAGTGCGACAGGGGTATATAAGTAACAGCCGACGCCATGTTCTCCAGTCTTTTTTGCCGCGCGGTGCCCAAAGCAGAAGCAGTTCGCAAGTGCCGGTCGGCCAGCTCCTGAATTTACGAAAAATTGGAAACCGAAGTCTTCTTTAAAGCTAAGTACCCCGTTGGGGAAATAATGAATTCCATGAAACGTTGGGCAAGTGTATTGGTACATGAGTAGTTTTCCCAGTTAATGGAGGGGTAGTTGAAGCTGCTCAGTATGAGAGTGTTAGGTTGGACCCTAATATTCTTGGTGCTTAGGAAAGTGGAGTGAGTCTCCTGGGACATGGTTGGGGACCTATAACAGGCTATGACCTGAATCACTGTCTTATCCAATGTTAGCTACACCTGAAGTATCACTGATGCATTATGTTGAGCTACCAGTCTGGAGGTGTGCATATTCTTTATAAATATGGAAGCACCACCACCTTTAGAGCTTTAGTCCAAGATCTGAGGCTGAAAGGTGTGGAATGAGTTATAGTCTGGTAGTGCAGGGGTGCTTTCTGCTGCCTTGAACCAGGACTCTGTTACAGCACAAATGTCGATGTTCTCCATTTTAAGGAGTGCTTCTAATGAGTGCATTTTGAGATTTAGACTTCTAGCATTGAGCAGCATGACCCTCAGATTGCATTTGTTTGTAGCTGGTATGGTGGTAATTTGGTCATTGGAACACCGCCTAAAAAAAGGCACTGTAGGGGTGGCAAGAGCCTTAGTTATTATCTTGAAGCCCAGGGGTGAAAGATGCATGCCATCTCTGGCAAAGCATCGAGGTCTGTCAATCATGTCATCCTGGCAGACAGATACTGGATCCCCTTGGAATGACACCAGAAATGTAGGCAATTGTTGAAATCAATCATTTTCGGCTTGTACTGTGGTATCATTCTGGGTTATGGTAGGATGCTGCTCAGGACTAGGATTGTGCCTGCCTGGGCTACATAATTCAAGAGCTCCTCCATGTCTGTTTTCATGTAGTCCAGAGAGGTACTTCTCAGATCATTCACACCCACATGTACACTGACAGAGTCATATTTGTACCTATTGTTAAGGGACCTGAGTGCATGAGTTATGTGGTGGATCTTGGCACCTGACAGGCAGCTGACTGTTACTTTCTCCTTATTCAATTCAGTGAGTGGGACATTAGTGTGCCTCACTATCGAGTCACCTATGACTAGTGTGTTGGGCATGCTGTTTTGCCTTAGAGGCTTTGGTTGAGTGGTACACTCTTTAGGAAAGTTACGTGTCTCGTGATTAGTGTTGTGTTGTGGTTAAGTGTGTTTCTGTCTTGGAGGTCTCTGCTGTTTGGGTAGATTTTTAATGAGAGCCTCCATGATGGTGGGTGTGTGGTTTGTGTTTTTATGTGAAAGCAGTGTTGGTGTGTGTTCTGAAGGGTGATGTGTTTCAAGTGGTGTGGTGCAAGTGTTCACCTTCTCCTCTTGACCAGCTATTCCATTATTGGCTGGAGAGTGTGAGGCTTCCTATTTGGATATATACATGCATCTCTCGCAAGTCTGAGTGTTGGGAGGTAAGAGGAGAGGGTTGACCGTGTACATGAGGCAGTTGCTAGATTGCCTCAGGATGCCCAAGTTCACCAGGTTAATAGGAAAAGCACAGGGAACTGACCTTTAGACATGCTTGGAGCAGTGGGCATTAATAATAACTACTGGAGCTGTTTCCTTGTAGAAAGTTTAGTGCTGGTAGCACTTTTGTGTGCTACAGTAATTGCTACAAGAAGTCTGGTATGGTAAAGTGCTAGACTAATAAGCTAGTAAAAGTGCAGGAGGGGAGAGAACTAGCAGATCTAAGAGAAAAAAGTGAAGAGCAGACTTTGGAAACTCTCAGAAGTTTACAAACAGTCTTGGATACAGCAAATCTGTAACTGGACTTGACCAGTTACAGAAAAGGTGGGAAACAAGTGTAATGCAGGCTTTTATACCAGAAAGTTGAAAGAGATGGAAAAACTGGCCAAATGGCCAATAAATTACAAATTCTGGGTCAGAAACCACTCCTGTTGTGGTAGATAGGCTACCTAGTGCTTACCACTCCCACTGATAAACTAGAAGGTTTCCCTCCAGCACAGAAAGGCTTGGGGGGGGGGCTCAGAAGCTTACAAACAGTCCTGGATACAACAAATCTGTATCTGGACTAGACTAATTACAGGAAAGGCAGGAAACAAGCTTAGAATTTTTTTTTTGTTATTTCCTTGGCTTAACTGCAGCTTGGCTCAGCACCTTACTGGTTGCCTTTTGGGATCATTTACAGACTGCATTCTATTATGGCTTGCCATACCCCATCCTGCTGTTAAATATCAAATGTGGCTTGCAATTTTTTTTTTTTTTTTGGGGGGGGGGGTATACTGTGGATTCCACAGGATTACTGAAAAATTTGTATCAGTTTTTGTGTGGCAAAAACTTTAGCATGTACAACTTTCACCCAAGTGCTTTCATAAAATTGTGGTGCACTAGTCTGTCTCATTTTACTGTTGTTAGGCACATCCATTTTGTTCTGGAATTTGGTGGGTGTGTGCAGAGTCACAGTTGCTCTACACTGAATAAAGTATTACTTTCCCTTGCATTTACAGCCATTATGAAATTGTGTCCGCTTCTGATACGCTGATGTCTTCCTTCAGTATGCTGCACTGTCTGCAACTTTCCTTTGGAATCCGACCCTATATATTCAGACATTTTAGAACTCCAGTGGTTCTGTTAGTACAGCTTTCTTTTATGCCTAAATATCTCATTGGATCAGAAAATTTTTACCTTTTCAAGTTAATGTTTCTTTTTTGTGAAATTTTATAACCTCTTTTTTGTTTGTTTTGTTTTGTTTCTTATAGTTCCTCATTGGTCATTTTTTTTTCAAAATTATAAATTTTTTCTTTATTTATGTATTTTTTCTGGTTTGCTTTATTAAGGCTCATGTTTTTATCTGTACCTTTTAACATATTTTTGTGCAAATATTTTTCTTTCCTGTAATCTCTTTTTTATCTTACGTCATGTCTTCTGTGTGGAAATTCTGTGTTTGTTGCTTAATATAAACTATGCATAATATTTTTCTTATCTGCAACAACGGTACACATTATTGTCTTTATGCTGCTTGCTTGGTTGATCTTTTTTTGGTGGGGGGATCCTTGCTACCTTCTACCATGGGGGAGGCACATGCAGCCTTGCCCAGTTAAATCTTATAATAGAAATGTGTCTATGGTCTAAGGATTTACACCATTTTCACAGTTCAATCACGAGTGCCTGGGCTAGGAAATGAGCACTTTTATGTTGGGATTTGTACACCTATTCATATTCTTTTTATTTTTTTAACCCGTCTTTTATTATAATGTATAAAATACAGTCTGTGTATCAATATTGCCTTAGTGAGATGCTTGGGAAACAGGATTCACCTCATGAAGGTATGAACTAAGGCATGAGAAAGACTTCAGCTTCTACAATCTTGCATTCCTTTTCTTGCTGAATCCTATTCATGGTTTAATTTCTATAGGTCTTGTGGTTTTCATATACAATGACAGGAAGTGACCCCATTCCTAAGTCAGGCTATGATTAGAATTCATGAAATTAGTAATGCTTTAATCTTTGTTGTTGACCAAATGTGCTCTTCGGCGAACCCACAATGTGCCAAGAATTTAGTCTTTCTGCAATTCATATGGAGTTACATTTACTGGTAGCGTATCTAAATAAAACTCTAAACTCTTTTTATTAGACCTTTTGATCCTAATACAATTAGAACTGTCTGGACATCTTATTACTACCTTGTTTTCATTTCTGCCTTTAGATCTTCATATTTTATGACATTGCGTCTCTCTGTACATAAGACACTGTAATCACTGGGTGTAGCAGTTTCAATGATCAATGGTACTTTTTTTTCCCTTCAAATTGTTGATAATGGGTGATCTCATGTAATATAATAAAGCAATAACCCACAGCTGCATGTGGGTATATCAGGATTTCCCAGTGACTGGTGTGGTTTGAACAGAAGGGTGAAGCCTGAGCGATTAAACAAAGCCAACCGTAGGTAAATCCTGATATACTCAAACATGAGTGGATTATTGCTTTTATGCAGTAGCACTATTTAAGAAAGAAATTACTTACCTTTCTTAAATAATGTGGTTATATAAGGGGACTTCTTTATTCTCCTTTGCTATTCTAATGTACTAAGCATATATATGGGACTTATATTCCCACTCTTGCACTGTACATTAGTACGGCATTCATGATGGAGAAAGAATTGCGGTTGCTGTTTGTTTAGGTTCATGGGTTCATAGATTAGTACTAGGCTAATTGCCCTTGCGAGCCATTTTAAGCCTAGCCAATTATCCCCTGTGAGATTCAAACCCTGTTTTATTTTTAAACTATAAAAAAACAGTCATTTACAGGGACAGCACATAAATATGAGGAAAATTAGGTATGCTTCCATTTTCATTTTGCAGAACATACCTGATTTTTTTCATATTTTGGTGTGTCTTGTAGTATATGCCAATAGAAAAGTCTGGCCGCTAAATGGAAATTCAGTGGCTGGACTTTTTTCTCTTGATATATCCTTGATTTACAATGGGTATGCTGGTTGGACTCTCCAATCAGCATAGGATCATAGAATCATAGGATCATTGGAGATTACTAGGCTATTGACCCTGTGGTCATTTTAAGCCTGGCCATTTCATTCCAATGTAATACCATACAAATGCTAGTGAATACCCAAGATAACATTTAGTGATGACTGCCCATGTCCAGGAGGGTTGGGGGCTCTATCCCCCGTAAGAATTTATGGTGACCCATCCACTTGTCCAGTTCCTCTTGAACAGTATCATAGAGGTGCTCTGTGTCACATGAATTGGTAGCCTTTTCCAAAGATGTGGCAGTCGCTGAGAGATAAATCTGTCCCCTCCAGCATGTCCACTTTAAGTCACAGGTCCCTGGAATGGGTAGCCCTAATCCTGTTTGATTTAAAGATATGCAGCACGTTCATTAGGTTTGGGTCTTGGATTGCTCTGTAGGCTAAGCTTAACTCTCTACTAAGAAGTCTATATGATACGGAGTACAGTGACAGGGACTTTAGTTGGTCTGCATAAGACATATGATGGAGCCCTTTGATCTTCTTTGTTAGAAACCCCTGAGGTCTCTCTAATTCTTGCAGGTGCTTAGTACAGTACATGCCAAATGGGACATTATACTCAATCATGGGCTGGATAAGAGGTGAGTATAGGGGTTTCAACTTCTTTTACTCTAGAGGTCTTGCCTTGATTAATCAAGATTGCTACATAGAAAGCTTTGCTTGCTACAGTAGACATATGGTAGTCAAAGTTAAGGTCGCAGTCAACTTGTGAACACAGGTCTCTTACCACTTCATGGGAACTTAGGGTACTGCTGTTGTCTGATAATGTGAGGGGAACATTGTTTCTGACGAAGGGAATGATGATGCATTTCTTTGCATTCCTTTTGAGACCATGACAAATACACCAGTCAATGGTCTGCGTGAGACCCTACAGGAGTATACTGGCATAATTTGGTGACTCAATGATTGCACCTAGTTTGCAGTTGTCTGCAAACATTGTCAGTCACAAATCCTACCTAAACTTCTGAGAAGTATATACCAAACAGTAGGGAGCCCAACACTGATCCCTGTGGCACCCCACTGATAACAGGTCTGCTGGTTGATGTTGAGTCACCCTCTTTGATAGTGTGTGCCCAGTTTGTGAGACAGTTGGCAACCCATTTTGCAATGAAGGGGTTTGCATTCAGTTTGCCAAGTCTATTGGTAATGTCTGAATGTTGGATTGTGTTGACAGCCTCTGTCAGGTTGGGGTATGATGTGTGCATAGATTTGCCCTCGCCAATGGCCATGGTCACATTTTTGAAGAATTTCATCAGATTTAACAGGCATGATCTGCCCTTCAAGAACCAAATTGGGTAGGATCCAGGGTTTGGAGGTCACCTATGTCTTTATTTATGAGGTCCATAATGATATGTTCCATGGCCTTAAAGATGAAGTTGTTCAGGCTTGTTGGTCTATAATTCCCTAGGTTTGCTAGACCATTTGTGTGGAGGGGAATACCTGTTTCTGTTCTCCATTCAGCAGGAATGAAGCCTGTGGTTAGGCTATAATTGAAAAGGGTACTTAGTGGTGATGCTAGTTCATGTTTTAGCCTGTTTAGAAGACAGCCTGGGATGTCATCTGGTCCCATCAAGGCTGTTTTTTTTTGCCTTGGACAAGACGTTGAGGACCTGGTCTTCAGATATATTGGATGGGGGAGTGTTTTAAGTTAGGGGGGGATAAGGCAGTACATTTTTCATCAAACCTATCTGCTAGCAGGTTTGCTATCTCTGTTGAGTCAAAATGTGTGTGATAAGTTGGCCACTAGTTCAGCACATGCTTGCAAGCTACCCTTTAGGTTATGTATGTATCTGTAAAAGGCCTTATGGTTATCCTTGGCTGTACTTGCTAAGTTTCTCTCAAAGGTGCCATTGGAGGATTTGACAAGTTGTCTTATTTGGTTGCTGAGGCTGAGGAGGGTGCTTTTCCATTGTTGGGGCATAGCCTTTGTTTTCTCAGACAGCAACTTTTTGTTTCATTGTAAGTTTTTTGATGCTAGATGTCCACCATGGCAGCTTGTTTTTACTTGGGGCTCTGGCTTTGATTCATTCTGGTATGGCTGAGTTTATACACTTATGCAAGTGATTGTACTTTAGTATAAGCTTTGGCGTAGTTACCACTTCCAGCTAAGGGTGGGGCTTGGAATGTATTTATACCTTCATCTAGTAGGGCATAGTTTTCCTTGGTGAAGTTTTTTAGTCTGATTTCATCCTTTGTGAGATCTGGTGTTAGTGCTAGCTCAAAGATGCCTGATTTGTGGTCTGTTTTAACTATTAGGGGTCTAACAGTTGTGGCAGTGCATCTGTTTGACATGTTGGTGAGGACCAGATCCAGAATGTTTGTTCCCCTTGTTGAAGTATAAACAATTTGTTCCAGGGCATTTGAATTAAAAAAAGGCAAGGAACTTTTGCACTGGTGAGTTGGGCCTAGTGTAAGTTTCCCAGTTGGTGGTAAGATAATTGAAATCCCCCATAACCAGTGTGTTCTGTAAAATTTGGATTGTCCCCAGTTTGGTCAAGTTGACTTCATGGGTGTCATGAATCATGGACAGGGATCTACAACTGGCTATGACTTCAATGGGCAGTCTTACCCACTGTAACCTAGAACTGGAGTAAATTCATGGAGTTGTCCAGTCTAACTAGATAGATTGATTGGGTGGGGGAGTGTTGTAAGTTAGGGGGGGGATAAGGGAGTCAATATAGATTGAAACACTGCCTCCTTTGGTTTTCATATGCTTGTTTTTGAATAGTTACAGGACATTATTTTATAAACTCCACAATACTTAGTGGTTCATGTTTCCAATGCTTCTCATCTGCTTCAATGTTGTAGTGTTTGCACAATCCCCAATGCAACAGTCTTTCCACATTATTGTGCCTTTCAGTATACTGGACCTCAGCTATTAGCGCGTCACACCCAGCAGCAACATGTATGACTATTTCCAGTTCTTTTTTTACAGAACCTGTCTGTTCAATGCACCCTTCTCCTTCTAGTCTTTTTTTGGCCTATTTACATTTTGTCTGATTTTTGTTTACCTCTGGTTTGAGTTCTTTTTCCACTTGATACCAAAATGCTTCTGCCAAACTAAGTAGTGAAGTATTCTTAGACGTCTTCACCTCATGTCTTAAAACTTTCACTATGTTTGGATCTGATGAGGTCAGAAGATATGTATGCAGTCCCACGATTGCAGATCTGTCAGTTTCAGTGAGCCCCATACATCTTTCAGAATGAGGAATATATAATCTTGATATACACTGTTTTTTATATATCATTTGTTAAGCATGAAGTATTTTTCTTGTTTTCCTATCCAACTGCTCCAATACCTTTTCACTGCCACTCAGTAACCTTAAAATTTTGAGTTAGAACAGGAAGATCAAGTTTTTTTATACCTTGGACTTTTTTCTAGATGTCGAGGCAGTTTTGAGTATTAGTTTCAGTCTTCTGAAGTTATTACTTACTGAGCTATATTTGCTTTTGTTCATGTTTTATTGCAAATGCTTCATCATTTTCCAAATATTTATACACTCTCTCCTGCTCAAGTTCCTTTATATCAAGTTCTTATCCCAGACTAATATTTTCTTGATGCTGCAGGTTTCCTGTTTTAAAAGCTACTTTTCCAAATTTATCAAGACCAAATAACATTCTTATATCACTTGGGAAAATTATAATCATTGCCAGTTGTGCTTTCAACAGCTTAAAGTAGTTGAGAAGTCCTTAAACAAGGTAGTTGTTTGGGTGCTAAGTTGCAACCATTGCCTAATCTGTTACATAAAAAGCTAAATGTGTTAAGGGCAACAAAAAAGTAGACACTTACCCTGGAATACCCCCCTTTAAATTTTCATCCCAAGATAATAATTTATTCTTTGTGATGGCACTGTTTTGTGATCACTAAGGGGTGTATCTTATACATATGTAAGCATTCCTTTATCCATGAAGGTGGATGCTGTCAAATGATATTTTGTAATCTATCCATGCCATAGTTAGATTCTTCCCCCTTTTTAAATTTCTCTATTATGGCTTTATTTAAACTAAACTAGACTTTGATCTATATGATTTTCCTTTTTTACCTTTTTGTTATATTTCCATAATTGAATGTTTTTTCTAAATAGCTGTGAAGACTGGTAGATATGGGTGAAGGCTAGTCATATAGAATTTGGTACATAATTCTATCATTTGTAAATACTGTGAAATGTTGAACTTAAAACAATGTGGCAACATTGCCCTCTGCTGTAATAAAAGCTAAGTCAAGCATTTCTTGTTGGTCCTTTGAAATTAAAATTATTTCATGAATGCTTGTGATGTTTACAAATTGGCTCCGGTCTGGCTAGATCAAGGCTTCCTACCTATTGTTTTAAGGCTAAAGTTAATGACCAGAATTTACATGTGGAATGTCCTTTATTGCTCTAAGTGTAAAATAATGTAAATGCAGTTTCTGTCAGCCTGGGAACACCAGGAAAGTGTGAAATGATGTAACATTTTATTAGAACTGCAGTTTCAATTTAAACAGAGAACCAGAAGGCATTTAGCATTTTTGTCTTGAACATCTAACTCAGCACTGCCTTATGCTTTATGTAAGTACGTTATTTTAGAACTGTGTTTTCTTTTAGCAATAGCTAGAAAATTAGAAAGTTTAGACTATTTTTCTGTAATGTCAGAACCATACTACTGATTTATTTTAAGTATTTATGTGTGATCCCTGAACTCTTGCCTAGCACTGACTGTGTAGTTGAAAATATTGTCTTGTGGGTTTAATTATTTATTATTAAATATTTTAAAACCTTTTAACTGTGGCTGGTTTGTGCAGAGATAAGTTAAGCTCTAGAGTGCATTGCATGTATATAAGAATCCCGTACCAAGTCACTCTAATAAGCCTTGAGACTGTTTAGTCACATATATCAATTGGATAATAATATTGCACAGTAATAATTGGGCACCCTTTTAAGGGCCTATGAGTAGCTGATGAATAGTAACTGGGTGGTGGCAATAATTACTACTGTATAGTCTGGGTAAAAGGGGCACGGCTGGAGAACCTGTGCTAGCCTTCCCCAAAAGTGTCTGTGTGGTTGTATAAACTCTTATCTTAAAGTGTGTGTGTGTGTGTGTGTGTGTGTGTGTGTGTGTGTGTGTGTGTGTGTGTGTGTGTGTGTGTGTGTGTGTGTCAGCTACTTGAGCAGGGACATGAATCACTGGTTGGACAAAGGGGGTGCTGGAGATTTTAGCTTGCCCAGCTAGGCTGATATCTGGACCCTATAGCTGTGCCAGTGGGGAGTCTTATTGGGGACCTGGAGAGCAAGGGAGCGACCAGCCCCGGACTGGCTGTGATCTCTGTGTGCTCTTAAGGAAATTACACTTTGCTGTGTGTATTTGTTTTCCTTTCTTCCTATATGAGACGCCCCTCTCTGGAGTTAGTGGTAAGGATTGAGGCTCTTTGATTGCTGGGGTGGGGCATGGGTGTCACAATGGCTATAAACTCTCCATCAATTACAGTATATAATTTGTAAATTGTCAGAAGGCAAATTATTGGTCTGTAGTTTTTTAGGATGGCTTGCCTGTTCACTCTTAAGGAGTATAATTTTCCTGTTGTTAACCAGGTTGGTGTCTGTTTGGGATGTGTATATAAGTAGTTCTTACTCAGGACTAAATATTCATGTAAAGATTTTAATATTTTCGCCAGAAGTTAGGTACTGCATCTGGGCCTGCATTTTCCATTTAGGATATTTTCTTTATTTTGTCTCAGTTTGTCTGGCTGTTACTTCATCCCATTTCATATCCTCTACATTAAAACATTCTTACTGTTTCTTTTGATTTTTTTTGTCCATTAAGCATCTATGTTATGTTTCACAAGCTCTTCATAAATGTTGTTTGTCTTTTCGGCTTTTCCCGGTTAGGGGTCGCCACAGCGGAACTCTGGTCCGCTAATAATTGGCAGCCACTTTTTATGAAGCCAAGTTGCCAGCCCGATGCCCAACCTTCAGTGAAGGCACACCCATTCATGCATGTCTTTGGGAGGCCACTCAGCCATGAGGAGGATATGCTGACTCCACACAGAAGGCACTCCAGCCGAAAATCGAACAGGAGAACCTCTTACTGTGAGGTAACAACACTACCGCTGTACCACCGTGGATTAAATATTTCTCCAAAATATGTTTCTTCTTTTTTGGTGGTGTTTCTATTCCTTTTGCTTTGTTTCCTAGTTCTCTATAAAACTTTTAGTTCATCAATGAATCACTTATTTTGTACTTCTCCTTTATATTCATTTGCATATCTTCTAAGTTTTCCTGCCTCTGCTGATATTTTGATTTTATTATTTGAAATAGTGTATGATAGATGCTGGTGTGTTTTGATACTGTTCATTACTTTTACCACATCAATCTTTCTAAGAATTTTTGATGATCTGTGCCTACTTCTGTGTTCTAATAGGGTCTATATATGATCACTGAATGCTTAAAAAAGCGAACGGTGATTGATCGACCCTATGTAAGCGAAAGCTTACAATATCGAACTGTCAGAACAGAGCTTTTTTCCTAGGGAAAAAAATCACTGTTACAACATAAAAATAAATAAATAAATAAATACTTTAAACATTGCTTTAAGTCCCCCCTACTTAAATATACCAACTCCGATACCGCACTACAGTGCCAAAAATGGCAAGGTAATGAAGAGGCCAAGCGAATACTTTCCCAAGGAAAGAATTCACTTAAAAGCCACTTCTATATTTTGCTGTTTCAGGCTTTTGAGTTTGACCAAGATGCATTCAAAAGAATGCATCTTTGGTCTTCTAATAGGAAACCTTCTAATAGCAATAATTGATTTAAAGTTTTCTTTGTTCAGTGCTTAGATGGTAACATTTTATTTCTTTCCTTTCTTATCCTTGTTGCTCTTTATTTTTGTTGTAAGAATTTTTGTCTGTTATTAATTTAGCTGAACAGTAATATATCGTATTTATTTTTGCTATATCACAAAAACATAACAGTCCTAATTACATGTGCTCATCTCTTTTACCAAACTTCTAACATTTTAGGTCTTTTTACTTTCTTTAATTATTTCTTTCATTGATCTTAATATGTCTATCCATCTCTATTAAATCAAGCAGCTCTTCCATCCGATCATTTTCTTCTAGACTGACAGCATCTTATGTGCTCTCCATTTCCTGAAGGAATTCTATGGAAAGCTCCTAGAACAGATTTCTGTGGCATGTCCTCTTCCATCCTGCTTAATCTGCTGCTCCTTCATATGGAAACTCATAGGTTCATCTTCATATAACAAACACTGTGTGCAGCAAAGGTGGTACTGTTTCCTGCTCCTTGCTGTGCAACATCAAGCGAGCTTTTGAGAACGTTAGAGAAGAATTGCATGATATCTTGATGTGTCGACAAGTCAGTAAAGAAATGTTTGACTTTCTACATATAGAAGAACCACTTATACATGTGTTAAAGGGTTTGCCGAAGATACACAAAGGAGTCGAACCGATACCTATGAAACCCATAGTATCTGGCAGACAGTGGGCCACATATAATATCTCAATATTCATAGAAAAATTGTTGAGGCCAATAGTGAATGAGATTCATACTATCCTTAGAGACACACAACACTTGTTGAAAGATTTAGAATC
This sequence comes from Protopterus annectens, assembly GCF_019279795.1. Taxonomy (NCBI): domain Eukaryota; kingdom Metazoa; phylum Chordata; order Ceratodontiformes; family Protopteridae; genus Protopterus; species Protopterus annectens. Next base: position 985,808,996 of record NC_056729.1, read on the forward strand.
TTTTGATCTCTTAGAGAAGAGAAATGGGAAACTGCTCCTAGTTACATTAGATGTCCGTGACTTGTTCACGTGCATTCCAAATGATTACGGAATGCAGGCAGTGAGAGAGATGATGGTTACACAGAGTGATTTCTCAAGGAATAGGCAGATTCTAATCAACCAACTCTTGGAGCTAGTGCTGCATTGTAATGTATTTATGTTTCACAACAAATACTACTTACAGACATGGGGTGTCGCCATGGGCACCCCATGTGCAAACTCCTATGCTAACCTAGTATTATATTACTGGGAGCAGGAACATGTATTCAACAGTACTTGGATGAAAAACATACGCATGTATAGGAGATTTGTAGATGATGTGATTTTGGCATGGGATGGGACCATTGAAGATCTGAGGAATTTTGTGGATTATTTGGAAAAGACAACTACTTTTCTGAAATTCACATATGAATACTCCTATAGTGAGATCAATTTCCTAGATTTAACTTTATTCTATGACATAAATGATAGTTTGTCCTTTAAATTATTTAGAAAGACATGTTGGAGGAACACTATTTTAGAATACAGCAGTATGCACCCTAGATTTATGTTCACAGGCATAATGAAAGGACAGTTTTCAAGGATAACTAGGGTATGCAAGGATATGGATACCATACAAACAGAAGCAGACAATATGGAAAGATTATTTATGGCCAGGGGCTACAACAGCAAGTTAGTTAAAGAAATAAGACGTCGAATTATACCAGAAGAGACCAGACACAGAGACACACACATCAATCTAGGTGAGAAAAATATAGGGTTAAGGAAGTCAAGAGATAAATACACGCCCACCCATTGTGAACAGAACAGCAAGGTCAATTTTATATTGAAATATACAAATGACATCCATGAAATTAAGAAGATTGTAAATAGACATTGGAATATTCTTGTTATTACAGATGACATCAGGGGAATAGTAGGTGATAAACCGAGTTTTATCTTTCGGACTTGTGATAACCTGAAAACAATTTTCTCTCACAATTCAAATGATGATTTTCAATTAGAGGATGAAACACCTGATACACCAGGGACCTATCCATGCAAGGAATGCAGTATGTGTCAATATATTAGTGACATACAAGAATATCGACACCCTCATGGACATTTTTATTTTTTTCCAAGGGTTTATACAAATTGCAACACTAGGAATTTAGTTTATATGGCCAATTGCGTTTCTTGTCAAGCCGTCTACGTTGGTTTAACCAAGAGGAGGCTAAGAGAACGCATTTATAATCACATATATGATATACGCAAACAAAATGAGTTGAACGCACTGGCCAAACATGTCATTCTGAATCCGACACATAAATTCAAGTTTAGGGTTCTACAAAATATAAACATTAGCCCCAGAATGGGTGACAATGATAAGGTTCTAGCGAAGTTAGAGATGGAATGGATCTTTAGATCTGGAGCACACAGAGATCCGGGTATAAACAATTATGTCTCAGTGAAACCTTTCTTAGAATAACTGAGTCAGTTCTTCATTGATGGCCATATTAATATCATGCCTATATATATTTCTATTCAGCAAAATAATGGGTATAGTTCCCCATACTAAAGGGGTGGCGTAAGCCACAAAACTATGGGCTAGGCTTGTAAATGCCCTTGGGCAGATAGCCTAGTATGAACCTATGAACCTATATATGTCTATATATAGTGATATAGTTTTAGCATCATCGTGAACACGAGCCGTTCTGAAGATATAGAAATAGACAGCTTCAGTAGGTAAAAAATGTTGGTTTATTTGATTCATTAAGACATTTCAATTATATTAGAGGTTTTTTCTTGACTGAACAGTCAGTAATATTTTAGATGAGTATGTATATACATCTTTTGTGTTGCTTGAACATGTTGATTTACAAGTTTCTATTTAGATACAGAGAATTATGCATATATATACATATATGTTTTTTTGTTCAAAATTTATATGAATTTTGTTTAATATTGTGAACAACGAAACAGCATGAATTAATGACAACTATAAACAGAAACAGTAATGGTAATACATGATTGATGTATGCTCTGAAATATATATATGAATTTTTGAGAAAATAGTTATAGACACATATATATATACATTCAACTTTACCATTTTACTATGTTATTGCCATCATATTGCACATTATATATTTTGCATTGTGTAATGTTTTATCTAGGATATTTAGACAGACTAGTACTCTACCTTGAGAAACCCATGTTTTTTTAATACGGATTTATATAGTACAGCACCACTATAAATGTAACATGCACTAAGCACTTTAAATATTTGACTTAAGTTCTAAATATATAGATCTTCATGGCCTCAGATTCAGAGATTTTAACTCAACTGTAGAGTTGTTTGAGTTACATACACACACATATATGCACTCAAACACAATAGAGAACTCCCATGACAAGTTATGTTTACATAAAGGGAATAGAAACATCAGGTTCCGTTTTTTAAGCGTTAAACTTTTATACATTTTATGTTTTTTTATTATTCTTTAGTGTGGATGTTTTTCTTATAGATATATTGATTATTTAATATGATAGACTGTATTGATAATGAATTATGAATAATGGATACAACAGTAGATATAAGATAAATACACTATCAAGTCCACGTATAAAATCAAGACACAGAAGATCAATATAAGAAGTTGTTTCTGATTGAATGCAGTACTTTAAACGAGAAGTGTTATTAAATATCAAGATGCCATTTAGATTAAAATCTATTGATAGTTAATAATATATATTCTTTTCAAGATATTTTTCATAATTTTAGTATGTTCCAATCATCATCTTGCAACTGACATCTAGAAGACGATTTTTATTATTAGAAAAAATGGCACATTTATATGAGACCAGTTACTAGTAAAAATGTGTTAGGGTGGAACATGTCTTAATGAGTCTTGATTCATTTTATTTTATTATATTATTTTATTTTAGTTTATTTGAAGGCATCTTTACACAAAAAAGCTAATGTTGATTAATTAATAAGCATTTCATCATCAGGCAATATTTGATTATTCTTTTATGATAAATGTTGTCTTAATATAAGAAATGTAAATGTCATCCTGGAATTCTAAATATGTAGCGCAGCAGAGAGAAAAAAATGAGGCATGGTCCTTTAAACTAGTTGAAACTGGAAATTCTGTTGTATAGCTAACTGATTAATCATTTAATTATTTAATTATCTAATTGTTTAATGATTTTAGTTTAATTGGCTATACTGTTGGTATATAAGGAACTAGGATAGACACTGTTATATTGATCTGAAGAAGCGTGCAAGCAGCACGCGAAAGCGCTTATCCCTGTTTGTTTTATTGCTTGGAATAAAGGAATTTCATTGAAGAAGGTGGTCTCGTGGTGTATCCTGTTTAGTTATTTTTGTGAATTTGTGGCTGACATTTGCTACAGGATACTTTAGGAGGTATTGCGGCAATTTGGTTTTCTTTTTTACTTCATCAAATTTGTTGCTGCTACATCCACGCTATGGAGAACACCACTATTGAACTGGACTATAACCCGACTCATAGAATGGGCCCCCTGGGCATTGAAGCTTTTCTACCAACCAAAGGTAACCCGCTGTTGAATTTAGACTTTCCTGAAACAACTGACAATATTTCTGTAAGGAATGAATCTGAAAACAATATGAGTGACTTTTATTCACTATTAAGAGACCTCGAAAAGAATTTGTATAAGTTCCAAAGAATGTCATGGCAGAGAAAGCACCTACAAGCATGTCTTAGTTTCAAAGTTGTTCCGAGAGGTATGCACGTTCCGTGCATGCCTACTTATGGACAACAGTATCCAGATCTCCTTAAAAAATGGCAAGATCTGAATCTTGAATTGAGCAATAAATATATACAACTGCTCCTTGATTACTTTGAACCCATAGAGAATGCAATACAGAACGACATTGACGTGGCGTACCAAGCGATTGTTGAACGATTTAATTCAGATAAATTTATCCGGAAACTGAACGACACTTCAATGCAAATTAAACTGTATGGTGAGAAGCTAAGAGGTATCAAGCAAAAGAAACTGACCAGAGATGTCCAAGATTTCAGAACAGGGAACATATTTGTCTGGCCGAGAAACATTGAGAATCATGGGATACAGAATGAACGTAATCAACGCTCGCAACTGAGGAAACTGGACATGGGAGAAGCAAACAACTCAGCTTTGGCGCCGACCAGTTTGAATAGGAACAACATAGGTGAACCGACCAATGACATAAGAGAAGTCTTGACTGTGAACATTGACGAACTGACACCGCCACCTAACCAGCTAACTTTACGGCCCACAGATGAATCCATCAGAACAGGAACTATCCGAAAAAACAATGCGATACCCAGCAAGAACATGGATGCCCCTTTTCCGATAAGGATCCATCCAATGACAAGGGGGAGATCAGAAAGTCGGGGTCCGAGGAAACGGAAGTCCTCAACAGACAGGTACGAAAAGCACACGAAAAGGAACTGGAATTGACTTTACTGGTTTTTAATTTTTCTGAATATAACCTGTCTGTATCTGATTTTTCTCTGTTGAGTAGAGGACTAAAGTTTGTGCCTTCACAATATAGCAGACTGTCAGAAACACTGACAGATTTAAGATTATTTGCTAGGAAAGTAGCGCTACGAGTATTTTTCAGAAATCAAGTGAATCAGGTGAGAACCGTTGACACTGTGTTTAAATGTAGAAGTACCTTCTCACCGGTTTTGCCAACCAATGTAGAATGTTTTGTAAGGACATGTGAGAAGGATATTTACAGCTTATATGCTAACAGACATGTTAGAAACAGGTTTTTTAATTTGGAAAAAGCTGAATATGACTCTTTGAGGAACCTGAAACACAATAATGACATTTTAATTACTAATGCTGATAAAGGGGGGGGGGGTGTGGTGCTGCTAGATAGGACAGAGTATATAACCACAATAGAAACAACTTTACGACAGAATGTTACTTATGAGGAATTGACACTCGAAGGGGTCATGAGAATAATTAAGAACGTTAGAGAAGAATCGTATGATATCTTGATGTGTCGACAAGTCAGTAAAGAAATGTTTGACTTTCTACATATAGAAGAACCACTTATACCTGTGTTAAAGGGTTTGCCGAAGATACACAAAGGAGTCGAACCGATACCTATGAGACCCATAGTATCTGGCAGACAGTGGGCCACATATAATATCTCAATATTCATAGAAAAAATGTTGAGGCCAATAGTGAATGAGATTCATACTATCCTTAGAGACACACAACACTTGTTGAAAGATTTAGAATCTTTTGATCTCTTAGAGAAGAGAAATGGGAAACTGCTCCTAGTTACATTAGATGTCCGTGACTTGTTCACGTGCATTCCAAATGATTACGGAATGCAGGCAGTGAGAGAGATGATGGTTACACAGAGTGATTTCTCAAGGAATAGGCAGATTCGAATCAACCAACTCTTGGAGCTAGTGCTGCATTGTAATGTATTTATGTTTCACAACAAATACTACTTACAGACATGGGGTGTCGCCATGGGCACCCCATGTGCAAACTCCTATGCTAACCTAGTATTATATTACTGGGAGCAGGAACATGTATTCAACAGTACTTGGATGAAAAACATACGCATGTATAGGAGATTTGTAGATGATGTGATTTTGGCATGGGATGGGACCATTGAAGATCTGAGGAATTTTGTGGATTATTTGGAAAAGACAACTACTTTTCTGGAATTCACATATGAATACTCCTATAGTGAGATCGATTTCCTAGATTTAACTTTATTCTATGACATAAATGATAGTTTGTCCTTTAAATTATTTAGAAAGACATGTTGGAGGAACACTATTTTAGAATACAGCAGTATGCACCCTAGATTTATGTTCACAGGCATAATGAAAGGACAGTTTTCAAGGATAACTAGGGTATGCAAGGATATGGATACCATACAAACAGAAGCAGACAATATGGAAAGATTATTTATGGCCAGGGGCTACAACAGCAAGTTAGTTAAAGAAATAAGACGTCGAATTATACCAGAAGAGACCAGACACAGAGACACACACATCAATCTAGGTGAAAAAAATATAGGGTTAAGGAAGTCAAGAGATAAATACACGCCCACCCATTGTGAACAGAACAGCAAGGTCAATTTTATATTGAAATATACAAATGACATCCATTAAATTAAGAAGATTGTAAATAGACATTGGAATATTCTTGTTATTACAGATGACATCAGGGGAATAGTAGGTGATAAACCGAGTTTTATCTTTCGGACTTGTGATAACCTGAAAACAATTTTCTCTCACAATTTAAATGATGATTTTCAATTAGAGGATGAAACACCTGATACACCAGGGACCTATCCATGCAAGGAATGCTGTATGTGTCAATATATTAGTGACATACAAGAATATCAACACCCTCATGGACATTTTTATTTTTTCCAAGGGTTTATACAAATTGCAACACTAGGAATTTAGTTTATATGGCCAATTGCGTTTCTTGTCAAGCCTTCTACGTTGGTTTAACCAAGAGGAGGCTAAGAGAACACATTTATAATCACATATATGATATCATAAACAAAATGAGTTGAACGCACTGGCCAAACATGTCATTCTGAATCCGACACATAAATTCAAGTTTAGGGTTCTACAAAATATAAACATTAGCCCCAGAATGGGTGACAATGATAAGGTTCTAGCGAAGTTAGAGATGGAATGGATCTTTAGATCTGGAGCACACAGAGATCCGGGTATAAACAATTATGTCTCAGTGAAACCTTTCTTAGAATAACTGAGTCAGTTCTTCATTGATGGCCATATTAATATCATGCCTATATATATTTCTATTCAGCAAAATAATGGGTATAGTTCCCCATACTAAAGGGGTGGCGTAAGCCACAAAACTATGGGCTAGGCTTGTAAATGCCCTTGGGCAGATAGCCTAGTATGAACCTATGAACCTATATATGTCTATATATAGTGATATAGTTTTAGCATCATCGTGAACACTAGCCGTTCTGAAGATATAGAAATAGACAGCTTCAGTAGGTAAAAAATGTTGGTTTATTTGATTCATTAAGACATTTCAATTATATTAGAGGTTTTTTCTTGACTGAACAGTCAGTAATATTTTAGATGAGTATGTATATACATCTTTTGTGTTGCTTGAACATGTTGATTTACAAGTTTCTATTTAGATACAGAGAATTATGCATATATATACATATATGTTTTTTTGTTCAAAATTTATATGAATTTTGTTTAATATTGTGAACAACGAAACAGCATGAATTAATGACAACTATAAACAGAAACAGTAATGGTAATACATGATTGATGTATGCTCTGAAATATATATATGAATTTTTGAGAAAATAGTTATAGACACATATATATATACATTCAACTTTACCATTTTACTATGTTATTGCCATCATATTGCACATTATATATTTTGCATTGTGTAATGTTTTATCTAGGATATTTAGACAGACTAGTACTCTACCTTGAGAAACCCATGTTTTTTTAATACGGATTTATATAGTACAGCACCACTATAAATGTAACATGCACTAAGCACTTTAAATATTTGACTTAAGTTCTAAATATATAGATCTTCATGGCCTCAGATTCAGAGATTTTAACTCAACTGTAGAGTTGTTTGAGTTACATACACACACATATATGCACTCAAACACAATAGAGAACTCCCATGACAAATTATGTTTACATAAAGGGAATAGAAACATCAGGTTCCGGTTTTTAAGCGTTAAACTTTTATACATTTTATGTTTTTTTATTATTCTTTAGTGTGGATGTTTTTCTTATAGATATATTGATTATTTAATATGATAGACTGTATTGATAATGAATTATGAATAATGGATACAACAGTAGATATAAGATAAATACACTATCAAGTCCACGTATAAAATCAAGACACAGAAGATCAATATAAGAAGTTGTTTCTGATTGAATGCAGTACTTTAAACGAGAAGTGTTATTAAATATCAAGATGCCATTTAGATTAAAATCTATTGATAGTTAATAATATATATTCTTTTCAAGATATTTTTCATAATTTTAGTATGTTCCAATCATCATCTTGCAACTGACATCTAGAAGACGATTTTTATTATTAGAAAAAATGAAACATATATATGAGACCAGTTACTAGTAAAAATGTGTTAGGGTGGAACATGTCTTAATGAGTCTTGATTCATTTTATTTTATTATATTATTTTATTTTAGTTTATTTGAAGGTATCTTTACACAAAAAAGCTAATGTTGATTAATTAATAAGCATTTCTTCATCAGGCAATATTTGATTATTCTTTTATGATAAATGTTGTCTTAATATAAGAAATGTAAATGTCATCCTGGAATTCTAAATATGTAGCGCAGCAGAGAGAAAAAAATGAGGCATGGTCCTTTAAACTAGTTGAAACTGGAAATTCTGTTGTATAGCTAACTGATTAATCATTTAATTATTTAATTATCTAATTGTTTAATGATTTTAGTTTAATTGGCTATACTGTTGGTATATAAGGAACTAGGATAGACACTGTTATATTGATCTGAAGAAGCGTGCAAGCAGCACGCGAAAGCGCTATCCCTGTTTGTTTTATTGCTTGGAATAAAGGAATTTCATTGAAGAAGGTGGTCTCGTGGTGTATCCTGTTTAGTTATTTTTGTGAATTTGTGGCTGACATTTGCTACAGGATACTTTAGGAGGTATTGCGGCAATTTGGTTTTCTTTTTTACTTCATCAAATTTGTTGCTGCTACATCCACGCTATGGAGAACACCACTATTGAACTGGACTATAACCCGACTCATAGAATGGGCCCCCTGGGCATTGAAGCTTTTCTACCAACCAAAGGTAACCCGCTGTTGAATTTAGACTTTCCTGAAACAACTGACAATATTTCTGTAAGGAATGAATCTGAAAACAATATGAGTGACTTTTATTCACTATTAAGAGACCTCGAAAAGAATTTGTATAAGTTCCAAAGAATGTCATGGCAGAGAAAGCACCTACAAGCATGTCTTAGTTTCAAAGTTGTTCCGAGAGGTATGCGCGTTCCGTGCATGCCTACTTATGGACAACAGTATCCAGATCTCCTTAAAAAATGGCAAGATCTGAATCTTGAATTGAGCAATAAATATATACAACTGCTCCTTGATTACTTTGAACCCATAGAGAATGCAATACAGAACGACATTGACGTGGCGTACCAAGCGATTGTTGAACGATTTAATTCAGATAAATTTATCCGGAAACTGAACGACACTTCAATGCAAATTAAACTGTATGGTGAGAAGCTAAGAGGTATCAAGCAAAAGAAACTGACCAGAGATGTCCAAGATTTCAGAACGGGGAACATATTTGTCTGGCCGAGAAACATTGAGAATCATGGGATACAGAATGAACGTAATCAACGCTCGCAATTGAGGAAACTGGACATGGGAGAAGCAAACAACTCAGCTTTGGCGCCGACCAGTTTGAATAGGAACAACATAGGTGAACCGACCAATGACATAAGAGAAGTCTTGACTGTGAACATTGACGAACTGACACCGCCACCTAACCAGCTAACTTTACGGCCCACAGATGAATCCATCAGAACAGGAACTATCCGAAAAAACAATGCGATACCCAGCAGGAACATGGATGCCCCTTTTCTGATAAGGATCCATCCAATGACAAGGGGGAGATCAGAAAGTCGGGGTCCGAGGAAACGGAAGTCCTCAACAGACAGGTACGAAAAGCACACGAAAAGGAACTGGAATTGACTTTACTGGTTTTTAATTTTTCTGAATATAACCTGTCTGTATCTGATTTTTCTCTGTTGAGTAGAGGACTAAAGTTTGTGCCTTCACAATATAGCAGACTGTCAGAAACACTGACAGATTTAAGATTATTTGCTAGGAAAGTAGCGCTACGAGTATTTTTCAGAAATCAAGTGAATCAGGTGAGAACCGTTGACACTGTGTTTAAATGTAGAAGTACCTTCTCACCGGTTTTGCCAACCAATGTAGAATGTTTTGTAAGGACATGTGAGAAGGATATTTACAGCTTATATGCTAACAAACATGTTAGAAACAGGTTTTTTAATTTGGAAAAAGCTGAATATGACTCTTTGAGGAACCTGAAACACAATAATGACATTTTAATTACTAATGCTGATAAAGGGGGGGGGGGTGTGGTGCTGCTAGATAGGACAGAGTATATAACCACAATAGAAACAACTTTACGACAGAATGTTACTTATGAGGAATTGACACTCGAAGGGGTCACGAGAATAATTAAGAACGTTAGAGAAGAATCGTATGATATCTTGATGTGTCGACAAGTCAGTAAAGAAATGTTTGACTTTCTACATATAGAAGAACCACTTATACCTGTGTTAAAGGGTTTGCCGAAGATACACAAAGGAGTCGAACCGATACCTATGAGACCCATAGTATCTGGCAGACAGTGGGCCACATATAATATCTCAATATTCATAGAAAAAATGTTGAGGCCAATAGTGAATGAGATTCATACTATCCTTAGAGACACACAACACTTGTTGAAAGATTTAGAATCTTTTGATCTCTTAGAGAAGAGAAATGGGAAACTGCTCCTAGTTACATTAGATGTCCGTGACTTGTTCACGTGCATTCCAAATGATTACGGAATGCAGGCAGTGAGAGAGATGATGGTTACACAGAGTGATTTCTCAAGGAATAGGCAGATTCGAATCAACCAACTCTTGGAGCTAGTGCTGCATTGTAATGTATTTATGTTTCACAACAAATACTACTTACAGACATGGGGTGTCGCCATGGGCACCCCATGTGCAAACTCCTATGCTAACCTAGTATTATATTACTGGGAGCAGGAACATGTATTCAACAGTACTTGGATGAAAAACATACGCATGTATAGGAGATTTGTAGATGATGTGATTTGGCATGGGATGGGACCATTGAAGATCTGAGGAATTTTGTGGATTATTTGGAAAAGACAACTACTTTTCTGAAATTCACATATGAATACTCCTATAGTGAGATCAATTTCCTTGATTTAACTTTATTCTATGACATAAATGATAGTTTGTCCTTTAAATTATTTAGAAAGACATGTTGGAGGAACACTATTTTAGAATACAGCAGTATGCACCCTAGATTTATGTTCACAGGCATAATGAAAGGACAGTTTTCAAGGATAACTAGGGTATGCAAGGATATGGATACCATACAAACAGAAGCAGACAATATGGAAAGATTATTTATGGCCAGGGGCTACAACAGCAAGTTAGTTAAAGAAATAAGACGTCGAATTATACCAGAAGAGACCAGACACAGAGACACACACATCAATCTAGGTGAGAAAAATAGGGTTAAGGAAGTCAAGAGATAAATACACGCCCACCCATTGTGAACAGAACAGCAAGGTCAATTTTATATTGAAATATACAAATGACATCCATTAAATTAAGAAGATTGTAAATAGACATTGGAATATTCTTGTTATTACAGATGACATCAGGGGAATAGTAGGTGATAAACCGAGTTTTATCTTTCGGACTTGTGATAACCTGAAAACAATTTTCTCTCACAATTTAAATGATGATTTTCAATTAGAGGATGAAACACCTGATACACCAGGGACCTATCCATGCAAGGAATGCTGTATGTGTCAATATATTAGTGACATACAAGAATATCGACACCCTCATGGACATTTTTATTTTTTTCCAAGGGTTTATACAAATTGCAACACTAGGAATTTAGTTTATATGGCCAATTGCGTTTCTTGTCAAGCCTTCTACGTTGGTTTAACCAAGAGGAGGCTAAGAGAACGCATTTATAATCACATATATGATATACGCAAACAAAATGAGTTGAACGCACTGGCCAAACATGTCATTCTGAATCCGACACATAAATTCAAGTTTAGGGTTCTACAAAATATAAACATTAGCCCCAGAATGGGTGACAATGATAAGGTTCTAGCGAAGTTAGAGATGGAATGGATCTTTAGATCTGGAGCACACAGAGATCCGGGTATAAACAATTATGTCTCAGTGAAACCTTTCTTAGAATAACTGAGTCAGTTCTTCATTGATGGCCATATTAATATCATGCCTATATATATTTCTATTCAGCAAAATAATGGGTATAGTTCCCCATACTAAAGGGGTGGCGTAAGCCACAAAACTATGGGCTAGGCTTGTAAATGCCCTTGGGCAGATAGCCTAGTATGAACCTATGAACCTATATATGTCTATATATAGTGATATAGTTTTAGCATCATCGTGAACACGAGCCGTTCTGAAGATATAGAAATAGACAGCTTCAGTAGGTAAAAATGTTGGTTTATTTGATTCATTAAGACATTTCAATTATATTAGAGGTTTTTCTTGACTGAACAGTCAGTAATATTTTAGATGAGTATGTATATACATCTTTTGTGTTGCTTGAACATGTTGATTTACAAGTTTCTATTTAGATACAGAGAATTATGCATATATATACATATATGTTTTTTTGTTCAAAATTTATATGAATTTTGTTTAATATTGTGAACAACGAAACAGCATGAATTAATGACAACTATAAACAGAAACAGTAATGGTAATACATGATTGATGTATGCTCTGAAATATATATATGAATTTTTGAGAAAATAGTTATAGACACATATATATATACATTCAACTTTACCATTTTACTATGTTATTGCCATCATATTGCACATTATATATTTTGCATTGTGTAATGTTTTATCTAGGATATTTAGACAGACTAGTACTCTACCTTGAGAAACCCATATTTTTTTAATACGTATTTATATAGTACAGCACCACTATAAATGTAACATGCACTAAGCACTTTAAATATTTGACTTAAGTTCTAAATATATAGATCTTCATGGCCTCAGATTCAGAGATTTTAACTCAACTGTAGAGTTGTTTGAGTTACATACACACACATATATGCACCCAAACACAATAGAGAACTCCCATGACAAGTTATGTTTACATAAAGGGAATAGAAACATCAGGTTCCATTTTTTAAGTGTTAAACTTTTATACATTTTATGTTTTTTTATTATTCTTTAGTGTGGATGTTTTTCTTATAGATATATTGATTATTTAATATGATAGACTGTATTGATAATGAATTATGAATAATGGATACAACAGTAGATATAAGATAAATACACTATCAAGTCCACGTATAAAATCAAGACACAGAAGATCAATATAAGAAGTTGTTTCTGATTGAATGCAGTACTTTAAACGAGAAGTGTTATTAAATATCAAGATGCCATTTAGATTAAAATCTATTGATAGTTAATAATATATATTCTTTTCAAGATATTTTTCATAATTTTAGTATGTTCCAATCATCATCTTGCAACTGACATCTAGAAGACGATTTTATTATTAGAAAAAATGGCACATATATATGAGACCAGTTACTAGTAAAAATGTGTTAGGGTGGAACATGTCTTAATGAGTCTTGATTCGTTTTATTTTATTATATTATTTTATTTTAGTTTATTTGAAGGCATCTTTACACAAAAAAGCTAATGTTGATTAATTAATAAGCATTTCATCATCAGGCAATATTTGATTATTCTTTTATGATAAATGTTGTCTTAATATAAGAAATGTAAATGTCATCCTGGAATTCTAAATATGTAGCGCAGCAGAGAGAAAAAAATGAGGCATGGTCCTTTAAACTAGTTGAAACTGGAAATTCTGTTGTATAGCTAACTGATTAATCATTTAATTATTTAATTATCTAATTGTTTAATGATTTTAGTTTAATTGGCTATACTGTTGGTATATAAGGAACTAGGATAGACACTGTTATATTGATCTGAAGAAGCGTGCAAGCAGCACGCGAAAGCGCTTATCCCTGTTTGTTTTATTGCTTGGAATAAAGGAATTTAGTTGAAGAAGGTGGTCTCGTGGTGTATCCTGTTTAGTTATTTTTGTGAATTTGTGGCTGACATTTGCTACAGGATACTTTAGGAGGTATTGCGGCAATTTGGTTTTCTTTTTTACTTCATCAAATTTGTTTCTGCTACATCCACGCTATGGAGAACACCACTATTGAACTGGACTATAACCCGACTCATAGAATGGGCCCCCTGGGCATTGAAGCTTTTCTACCAACCAAAGGTAACCCGCTGTTGAATTTAGACTTTCCTGAAACAACTGACAATATTTCTGTAAGGAATGAATCTGAAAACAATATGAGTGACTTTTATTCACTATTAAGAGACCTCGAAAATAATTTGTATAAGTTCCAAAGAATGTCATGGCAGAGAAAGCACCTACAAGCATGTCTTAGTTTCAAAGTTGTTCCGAGAGGTATGCGCGTTCCGTGCATGCCTACTTATGGACAACAGTATCCAAATCTCCTTAAAAAATGGCAAGATCTGAATCTTGAATTGAGCAATAAATATATACAACTGCTCCTTGATTACTTTGAACCCATAGAGAATGCAATACAGAACGACATTGACGTGGCGTACCAAGCGATTGTTGAAAGATTTAATTCAGATAAATTTATCCGGAAACTGAACGACACTTCAATGCAAATTAAACTGTATGGTGAGAAGCTAAGAGGTATCAAGCAAAAGAAACTGACCAGAGATGTCCAAGATTTCAGAACGGGGAACATATTTGTCTGGCCGAGAAACATTGAGAATCATGGGATACAGAATGAACGTAATCAACGCTCGCAACTGAGGAAACTGGACATGGGAGAAGCAAACAACTCAGCTTTGGCGCCGACCAGTTTGAATAGGAACAACATAGGTGAACCGATCAATGACATAAGAGAAGTCTTGACTGTGAACATTGACGAACTGACACCGCCACCTAACCAGCTAGCTTTACGGCCCACAGATGAATCCATCAGAACAGGAACTATCCGAAAAAACAATGCGATACCCAGCAGGAACATGGATGCCCCTTTTTCCCGATAAGGATCCATCCAATGACAAGGGGGAGATCAGAAAGTCGGGGTCCGAGGAAACGGAAGTCCTCAACAGACAGGTACGAAAAGCACACGAAAAGGAACTGGAATTGACTTTACTGGTTTTTAATTTTTCTGAATATAACCTGTCTGTATCTGATTTTTCTCTGTTGAGTAGAGGACTAAAGTTTGTGCCTTCACAATATAGCAGACTGTCAGAAACACTGACAGATTTAAGATTATTTGCTAGGAAAGTAGCGCTACGAGTATTTTTCAGAAATCAAGTGAATCAGGTGAGAACCGTTGACACTGTGTTTAAATGTAGAAGTACCTTCTCACCGGTTCTGCCAACCAATGTAGAATGTTTTGTAAGGACATGTGAGAAGGATATTTACAGCTTATAAGCTAACAAACATGTTAGAAACAGGTTTTTTAATTTGGAAAAAGCTGAATATGACTCTTTGAGGAACCTGAAACACAATAATGACATTTTAATTACTAATGCTGATAAAGGGGGGGGGGGTGTGGTGCTGCTAGATAGGACAGAGTATATAACCACAATAGAAACAACTTTATGACAGAATGTTACTTATGAGGAATTGACACTTGAAGGGGTCATGAGAATAATTAAGAACGTTAGAGAAGAATCGTATGATATCTTGATGTGTCGACAAGTCAGTAAAGAAATGTTTGACTTTCAACATATAGAAGAACCACTTATACCTGTGTTAAAGGGTTTGCCGAAGATACACAAAGGAGTCGAATCGATACCTATGAGACCCATAGTATCTGGCAGACAGTGGGCCACATATAATATCTCAATATTCATAGAAAAAATGTTGAGGCCAATACTGAATGAGATTCATACTATCTTTAGAGACACACAACACTTGTTGAAAGATTTAGAATCTTTTGATCTCTTAGAGAAGAGAAATGGGAAACTGCTCCTAGTTACATTAGATGTCCGTGACTTGTTCACGTGCATTCCAAATGATTACGGAATGCAGGCAGTGAGAGAGATGATGGTTACACAGAGTGATTTCTCAAGGAATAGGCAGATTCGAATCAACCAACTCTTGGAGCTAGTGCTGCATTGTAATGTATTTATGTTTCACAACAAATACTACTTACAGACATGGGGTGTCGCCATGGGCACCCCATGTGCAAACTCCTATGCTAACCTAGTATTATATTACTGGGAGCAGGAACATGTATTCAACAGTACTTGGATGAAAAACATACGCATGTATAGGAGATTTGTAGATGATGTGATTTTGGCATGGGATGGGACCATTGAAGATCTGAGGAATTTTGTGGATTATTTGGAAAAGACAACTACTTTTCTGAAATTCACATATGAATACTCCTATAGTGAGATCAATTTCCTAGATTTAACTTTATTCTATGACATAAATGATAGTTTGTCCTTTAAATTATTTAGAAAGACATGTTGGAGGAACACTATTTTAGAATACAGCAGTATGCACCCTAGATTTATGTTCACAGGCATAATGAAAGGACAGTTTTCAAGGATAACTAGGGTATGCAAGGATATGGATACCATACAAACAGAAGCAGACAATATGGAAAGATTATTTATGGCCAGGGCTACAACAGCAAGTTAGTTAAAGAAATAAGACGTCGAATTATACCAGAAGAGACCAGACACAGAGACACACACATCAATCTAGGTGAGAAAAATATAGGGTTAAGGAAGTCAAGAGATAAATACACGCCCACCCATTGTGAACAGAACAGCAAGGTCAATTTTATATTGAAATATACAAATGACATCCATGAAATTAAGAATATTGTAAATAGACATTGGAATATTCTTGTTATTACAGATGACATCAGGGGAATAGTAGGTGATAAACAGAATTTTATCTTTCGGACTTGTGATAACCTGAAAACAATTTTCTCTCACAATTTAAATGATGATTTTCAATTAGAGGATGAAACACCTGATACACCAGGGACCTATCCATGCAAGGAATGCTGTATGTGTCAATATATTAGTGACATACAAGAATATCGACACCCTCATGGACATTTTTATTTTTTTCCAAGGGTTTATACAAATTGCAACACTAGGAATTTAGTTTATATGGCCAATTGCGTTTCTTGTCAAGCCTTCTACGTTGGTTTAACCAAGAGGAGGCTAAGAGAACGCATTTATAATCACATATATGATATACATAAACAAAATGAGTTGAACGCACTGGCCAAACATGTCATTCTGAATCCGACACATAAATTCAAGTTTAGGGTTCTACAAAATATAAACATTAGCCCCAGAATGGGTGACAATGATAAGGTTCTAGCGAAGTTAGAGATGGAATGGATCTTTAGATCTGGAGCACACAGAGATCCGGGTATAAACAATTATGTCTCAGTGAAACCTTTCTTAGAATAACTGAGTCAGTTCTTCATTGATGGCCATATTAATATCATGCCTATATATATTTCTATTCAGCAAAATAATGGGTATAGTTCCCCATACTAAAGGGGTGGCGTAAGCCACAAAACTATGGGCTAGGCTTGTAAATGCCCTCGGGCAGATAGCCTAGTATGAACCTATGAACCTATATATGTCTATATATAGTGATATAGTTTTAGCATCCTCGTGAACACGAGCCGTTCTGAAGATATAGAAATAGACAGCTTCAGTAGGTAAAAAATTTTGGTTTATTTGATTCATTAAGACATTTCAATTATATTAGAGGTTTTTTCTTGACTGAACAGTCAGTAATATTTTAGATGAGTATGTATATACATCTTTTGTGTTGCTTGAACATGTTGATTTACAAGTTTCTATTTAGATACAGAGAATTATGCATATATATACATATATGTTTTTTGTTCAAAATTTATATGAATTTTGTTTAATATTGTGAACAACAAAACAGCATGAATTAATGACAACTATAAACAGAAACAGTAATGGTAATACATGATTGATGTATGCTCTGAAATATATATATGAATTTTTGAGAAAATAGTTATAGACACATATATATATACATTCAATTTTACCATTTTACTATGTTATTGCCATCATATTGCACATTATATATTTTGCATTGTGTAATGTTTTATCTAGGATATTTAGACAGACTAGTTCTCTACCTTGAGAAACCCATGTTTTTTAATACGGATTTATATAGTACAGCACCACTATAAATGTAACATGCACTAAGCACTTTAAATATTTGACTTAAGTTCTAAATATATAGATCTTCATGGCCTCAGATTCAGAGATTTTAACTCAACTGTAGAGTTGTTTGAGTTACATACACACACATATATGCACCCAAACACAATAGAGAACTCCCATGGCAAGTTATGTTTACATAAAGGGAATAGAAACATCAGGTTCCGGTTTTTAAGCGTTAAACTTTTATACATTTTATGTTTTTTTATTATTCTTTAGTGTGGATGTTTTTCTTATAGATATATTGATTATTTAATATGATAGACTGTATTGATAATGAATTATGAATAATGGATACAACAGTAGATATAAGATAAATACACTATCAAGTCCACGTATAAAATCAAGACACAGAAGATCAATATAAGAAGTTGTTTCTGATTGAATGCAGTACTTTAAACGAGAAGTGTTATTAAATATCAAGATGCCATTTAGATTAAAATCTATTGATAGTTAATAATATATATTCTTTTCAAGATATTTTTCATAATTTTAGTATGTTCCAATCATCATCTTGCAACTGACATTTAGAAGACGATTTTTATTATTAGAAAAAATGGCACATATATATGAGACCAGTTACTAGTAAAAATGTGTTAGGGTGGAACATGTCTTAATGAGTCTTGATTCGTTTTATTTTATTATATTATTTTATTTTAGTTTATTTGAAGGCATCTTTACACAAAAAAGCTAATGTTGATTAATTAATAAGCATTTCATCATCAGGCAATATTTGATTATTCTTTTATGATAAATGTTGTCTTAATATAAGAAATGTAAATGTCATCCTGGAATTCTAAATATGTAGCTCAGCAGAGAGAAAAAAATGAGGCATGGTCCTTTAAACTAGTTGAAACTGGAAATTCTGTTGTACAGCTAACTGATTAATCATTTAATTATTTAATTATCTAATTGTTTAATGATTTTAGTTTAATTGGCTATACTGTTGGTATATAAGGAACTAGGATAGACACTGTTATATTGATCTGAAGAAGCGTGCAAGCAGGACGCGAAAGCGCTTATCCCTGTTTGTTTTATTGCTTGGAATAAAGGAATTTCGTTGAAGAAGGTGGTCTCGTGGTGTATCCTGTTTAGTTATCTTTGTGAATTTGTTAATTTAGCTGAACAGTAATATATCATATTTATTTTTGCTATATCACAAAAACATAACAGTCCTAATTACATGTGCTCATCTCTTTTACCAAACTTCTAACATTTTAGGTCTTTTTACTTTCTTTAATTATTTCTTTCATTGATCTTAATATGTCTATCCATCTCTATTAAATCAAGCAGCTCTTCCATCCGATCATTTTCTTCTAGACTGACAGCATCTTATGTGCTCTCCATTTCCTGAAGGAATTCTATGGAAAGCTCCTAGAACAGATTTCTGTGGCATGTCCTCTTCCATCCTGCTTAATCTGCTGCTCCTTCATATGGAAACTCATAGGTTCATCTTCATATAACAAACACTGTGTGCAGCAAAGGTGGTACTGTTTCCTGCTCCTTGCTGTGCAACATCAAGCGAGCTTTTGTACCAGTCTCCTGGTCCAGAGCAACACCATGTGGTAAGTCTTCAGATGCCTCTCACTCCATCTTTTTCTCCTTAATCTGAGGACTCATTATTCCTTCATACTGAAACATTAATCATATGTATTTTCTACACTAAATCCTTCACTTTGCAAATAATTCATAACTTCAATTTCTATTTGTTTAACTTCTTACTTACTAATCCTTGTTCTACTTCCCCTTTTTTTTACATTTTTGATACTATGAAATGTTCCATATGCAGAGACCTTTACTTGTATTTCTCTTCAAATATCTTTGGAACTGCTTTTTTGTATTGATTAGTTTGTCTTCTTCCTTTTCATAAAAATTGTACCATGCTAGATATCTTTTTCTTCCCCATGTCCATATTTCATTGATATAGCTTTCAAAAATCTTTGGGTTTTGATATTTATATTTTTGCATATCTCTGCTGCTTCTTTTTCTTGGTGGCCTAAAGGTTCTTTTTCTGTGTAATGTTTTTTCTTGAATATGTTGTATTAAAGAACACAATTTTTAATTCAACATTTTAACAGTTTTGTTGTGCAAGTATTTTTCTTTCTTCTAACTTCTATTTTCATCTTTCTGAATATCTTTTGGTTTTTTTTCTTGAATATGTTATATTAAAGAACACATTTTTTAAATCAACATTTTAACAGTTTTGCTGTGCAAGTATTTTTCTTTCTTCTAATTTCTATTTTCATCTTTCTGAATATGTTTTGACTGGAAATTCTACACTTATTGCAACTGGTTGGGAGGGTGGCTTAATGGTTAATGTGTTTGCCTTACAAACACAAAGTGCAGAGTTTGAATCATGCAAGGGATAATTGGCTAGGCTTAAAATGACTCGCAAGGGCAGTTAGCTGAGTACTAATCTATGAATCTGTAGACATAATCTATAATAGTAACAATGCATGATTTCTTCCTTATACTTAATAGTCCACTCTATGATCTTTATGGCTCTGTTTTGGTCTGTCATTAGTTATATGTTTTTTTTGTGGACTACTACTTTCTTCTTTAGTGGGGAGGGCAAACCCTGAGCCTAGCCTAATCCCATTGTAAAAATGTTTCCACGTCTTGATTCTACATTGCCATTTTCCAGTCCTGGCAGCAAGGCATGCAGCAGGATTATGATTTTTTTATCCTTGGACTTTTGTATCCAGCTGTCATCTTTTATTTTTTAACCTACCTCTCTCCTTGGCATATGCTGTATAAGATGTAGTCTATATATCAGTGGCATCTTGGTCAGATTTTGGGAAAACTGAGTCCACCACGTGAAAGTAATCACCAAGTCTTTAGGATAAATTCACTTTCAGCAAAGCTACTCTCCTCTAATTGCTAATTTAATCTTCTTTCCATCTGTCCATTAAGACTCAGATCCAAGCCAAAGGGTAAACATATCACACAGACAAATCATTCTGTTAAACCATAAGGACACCCAGTCAAGATAGACTTTTCAATGTGTGATACCTTAAACCATTTGTAATGGACATGATGATATATACAGTATGCAAATGAGCCTTTAAGGACATTAAGTATTTCAGCTACATGGCTTCTGCATACTCGTGTCTCTTTACTTTTTAAGTCCTTTTAGATACCTTCAGACCAATAAAGCCAAAAAACACTGGCTATGGACAAACATGTTTTGGCCTTTTTATTCATCTCATCAGCTCAACCTAACTGGATTGTATGGTTATACTTTAGACACACAGGATCTTTAAATCCATCTGATGCAAATAAACATTAAGGTGCCTGCAAAATATCCCAACTGGCACTAATACCAAAGGGTACAATGACATAGGGACAAACTGTTCAGTAAAAATTATAAAAATTCCCAACAAGCTAACGTTTTTAACTGTGTGATACCATAAACTTCTTGTAATGGACACTCATGGGATATATACAAATGGCACCTTAAAGACATCAGGTGTTTCAGCTGCATGGCTTCTGTATGCCCATTACTCTTTTCTTTTTAAGTCCTTTTGGATATACTCAGAACAATAAACACAAACTCCCCTAGTTGAAGACATAACATTCTGGCCTTTTGATTGAACTCATCATCACAGCATATGTGGATTGTTTGCCTATACTTTAGAAACATAAGGTCTTTAATCCCACCTGATGTGTATAGCATTAAAGTGCCTGTAAAATATACCAAATACCATCCACAGATAAAAAATAAGTCAAATACCATCCACAGATGAAATTAAGTAAACCA
>NC_056729.1:985835976-985890976 GCF_019279795.1 Protopterus annectens
TTCTAGTGTTGAGATGGACAGTCCAGTTTGAGAGAGTTAGGTTTAGAAGGAGTGGATGAGAAACAGTATCAAAAACTTTTTAAAAGTCAGAAATAGGAAGAAGACAATTTTACTAAAGTCTCAGTCTTTATTGACTATGTCCAAGAAGGAAATCAAAGCAATAATAGTGATATGACCAGGTCTGAAGATGTGTTTAGAAGGATATAGAATTTAATTATGAGAGTGATAGTCAAGAATTTGAATTTGTATACATTTATCAAGTATTTTGGATATAGGAGAAAGAATAGCCAAAGGATTACAATTGGTGTGATCTGTAGGGTCACCACCTTTGTGAAAGGGTAGGATGATTTTTTTCCAGGTAATTGGGATGTAGGACTCCAGTACAAATCTATTTATTAGAATGCTGGTAGGATAGACATAGCTTCAGTAGTCAGTTTTAAGTATTCTGAGGATAAATCATCAGCTGCATTAGTGTCAGGTTTCAGTTTGAGGAGGAATGTTTTATAATGGTAGTTGGAATAGGTTTTAGGGTAAAAGATGTGCTTGGTTGTGAGGGAGCATCAGTGGCATTGGGGTTAGATGGGGAGGTAGAGTAATGGGTAAGATGGGAGGGTGAAGTTAGTGAAAAAGAGGAACAGGTAGAGACAGAGTGAGTTTAGGGGAAGTCATCTGTGGTGTTAGCTAAAAAATGGGTATTAAAGAGGCTGGAAATACCTGGGTGGCTTTTTTAGGAAATGGAGTAGGACTGCTTTTTGTGAAGTAACCATTTTCCAAAATTTTCTGGGATTGTTTCTATTGTTTGATTAAAATTTGTGTTAGTATTTCTTTTTGTCTGTAATTACCTGTGTTTTTAACTTGATTATCAAGTTGCCTATAATTTTGAAGAGTAGTTTGATTTTTGTTTTTAAGCCATTCTTTCCACATTTTATCTCTAATTTGCATTAATTGCTTTGTAAATTTGTTTAACCATGAGACATGGTTACTTTTTATTCTTTTTTTATATGGGGGGTGCAGATATTTCAGTTAAATAAGCCCATTACCCTGATAGAAGCTAAAAGAGCTTTAAAAAGGTAAAAATGTTAAAGCTCAAGGGTTAGATGGATCAAGTATGGAAGCATATAGTTTGTTTCCTTTAAATACTTTAGAATTACATAGTGACATTTTCAGGATAATTCAGTGAGAGAAAATAATTCCTCCTTCATGCAAGTTTTCTCTAATGTTACCTATACTTACACAAGGAAAGGCTAATAAGTTTGTCTACTCATATAGAGCTATTTCATTATTAAATATAGACTATAAAATACTTACTTCCATTTTTGACACAAGATTATGAGATACAGTAGATAAATTAAAGAATAAAGATAAACCATGATTTATAGTGAAAAGATTAATGTATGATATACAAAGGGCAGTAACTATCTTAGATTTAGTAAACTGAGTGAACAAGAAAGCACCACTAATTAACTCGGATATTGACAGAGCTTTTGATTCTGTAGATTGAACTACTTGTTTAAAACTTTAGAAGCACTTGCCTTTCATGAACATTTTGTTGGAATATTAAAAAAAACTGTAAAGAGACTCTAAAGCATATGTTAAAATTGGATGTTACATTTCTAAAGGACTCACTTTAAGCAGAGGTACAAAAAAGGCTATCCTTTGTTCCCTTTGTTATTTGCATTAGTTAACTAACCTTTAACTAATAGTATAAGAAGCAATGGAAAAATTGATGGGTTCTCAATTAACAGAGATTGTCGATTTAAAATACAGCTTTTTCCAGATGGTATTTTGCCAATTATAGGATATTTAAATTATTCGATTAAAGAAATAGATGAGGAAATTGAAAAGTTTTAAAAGGTATCTGCAGAAGTTTAATAGCAATAAAACTGAAACTTTAGTGTTAATTCAAGTATGAGATAGAAAGTTTAAGGATTAATCTAAATATAATTGGGAAGGAAAAAAAATAAAACATTTAGGAATAAAAACCCATCTGTGAGTAAGATTATTAAAAGTAATTTCAATAAAGTAATTGAAGAACTGTTACTTCTTATTAAAAAATAGAATGAATGTTTTCTTTTTTCATTTTTCCTTCCTTTTTTTTTACTTTTGAGGATATATTAGTGCTTATTAAAATGATTATATTACCCAAGACTTTGTGTGTGTGTGTGTATATATATATATATATATATATATATATATATATATATATATATATATATATATATATATATTGCATTCAATAGTTTTAATAGCTCACAAAACGTTATTAAAGAAAATAGAAAAAAAATTTTACCATCATTCTTCTGGTATCTATAAAAGCCAAGAAGTGCTTATAAAAATAATTTAAAATTATGGGAGTATGGTGGGTTTAGCTTCCCAGATGTAGAATCTTATTCTATTGATGCAAGATTTAACTCTATTATAATCTGTATAGACTCAACCTGCATTAGTCAATGGAAAACCATCCATGAGCAGATTATACTTAATTCTGATATGGTTATTAAAGATGATAAATCAGAAATATTGTATAATCCTTTCATCATGTTAACAAAATTTACCTTAAAAGGAAATTAATTTCCATCTTTACACTCTGCATATGTAAAATTAATTCATAAAACAGTTAAGGAACATGTTTTTAAATTTCCATTAATATCAAAATGGAAATGCTTGTGTTTTCCTACTGCACATACTTCTATATTTGAGTAAACTCAGAACAATGCTAAAATTAATTTACTAAAAATGAATGGATTGGTATTACGGTCTGATTGTTTTGAAAAAAAAAGCTAAGTCCCCACAATATTTACTGAATGAATATAAGCTGGATGAATTTGATAATTAATTATTATTATTTATCCATAAAAAATTGAATTAATTTGTGGATAATATGAGCAAAGAGGAACATAACATTACCCCCCTTTAAATGCATATATAAATGCTGTTATTAAAGGTCACTTGACATACAAAGGAAGCTGGTCCAAGCTATATAACTTAAATATAAATAATAATAATAATAATAATAATAATAATAATGATAATGATAATGATAATGATAATAATAATAATAATAATAATAATAATAATAATAATAATAATAATAATAATAATGATAATAATAATAATGATAATAATAACATTTCAGATACTGGTGAATTGAGTGACTCAATAGATGGTAAGAATAAAGCTTTGATACTTAAATCAGTTAGTCAAACTTTTTCAAGTTTATGCTGGAAAGTTTTTATGTGGAAATAAATACATAAAATGTTTACCCATATGAAATCTGTAAGTTTAGTAAATGACTGCTTCAGTTTGTTGGAGATGTAGTAAAGATGTAAAAGGTGATTGGGAACAAATCATAAGATCATAAGAGGTTTCTAGGCTATTGTCCCTGAGGCCCTTATAAGCCTAGCCAAGAGTTTAGCCCATGTTTAGACAAATCAACACCTGATGCCCCTGTCCAGCAGGGACATGGGTGGAATCCCAGGGGGTATATTTTCTGTTTCCCATCCAGTTATCCAGGTGTGCTTAAAAAGGGGTAAGAAGTATACTACTTGCTGTAGAGAGGAGGTCTATTGCATAGATGGGGGAGTCTATGGGACACAAATCTGTCCTGCCAACAAGTCTTGTTGATGTCGCAGAGCAGGTTGAAGCCGCACGTGTGAGTTACTCAAGTGGAGCTTAACTTGTGGATTTGCAACAGTCCCATCAAGGTGGGGTCCATATTCACCTTGTATGCCAGACAGAGGTCAGCACTGAGGAGTCTATATGAAACTGAGTAGAGGGATAGTGCTTTTAGCCTGTCTGTGCATGATAGATGTTTGAGACCCTGGATTCTCCTGTTGAGGAACCTCTGTGGTTTCTCTAACTGCTGCATGTGCTTTGCAAGGTACATGTCGAGAGGGGAATTATGCTCAATAGTGGGCTTTATAAGGGAAGAACACAAGGATGTTATGACCTCCTTATTCCTAGATAGGATACCCTTATTTATGAGGTGGGCCATGTAGAAGGATTTCCATACAACAGAAGCAATATGATGGTCAAAAGTCAGGTTACTATCAACCTGGATGCCCAAATCCCTCACAACTGATTGCATGCTTAGGACATTGTTATTAATGTGATAATTTGTGGGGACGTCACTCTCCCCAAAGGGGGTGATGATGCATTTTTTTGGTATTCGGCTTGAGGCCATGTTTCTGGCACCAGTCATTAGTCTGAGTGAGACCCTCTTGGAGGATGTTCACATCACTAGGGGACTTGATGACTTCCCTGATAAATAGTTATGGATTGTGATAAATTAAATGTATATTGGGAAGAGATAATTACATTTTAAGGGTTATGGTCTGGTAATTGTTCTTTAACTAGATCAGTAATACAAATGAATGTTTCACTTCCTGTATCTGTAAAAGCCAAAGAGCAAAGACTATTTTAGGCTCTCTTAGGACTTGCCAGAAAAAGTTATTACAAAACATTTTAATCAAAGTTAGTTCCTATGTTCAAACATTTTTTTAAATTTAACAAAAATACTATGTAAAACTGAAAAAGAAGTGACCAGAGTAATATATATATATATATATATATATATATATATATATATATATATCTATATATATATATATATATATATATATATATATATATATATATATATAAATCACAGTAACACCTTTAGTTGTTGGGATTATCTTGAAGTATTGCTATTGAAATAATAAGATTCTCAGTGTGTTAATTGTATAAGATTGCCTTGATGATTCAATGTGCATAAGATTGCCTTGATGATTCAATGTATTACTATCATTGTATAACAATATCTGAATGAGTATATATTGCAAATATATTAAATTAATAAAAAAATCTTTAAAAGATAATACCTTTAATAGCAATAATTATTTCAATTAGTCACTTTAGTTCATTTACCCCTAATATCAGACATGGAGAAGGAATTCCAGTTATCTAAAAAAACCCTGTTGACCAGTTGGGGAACATTCTTCCTTAAAGACAGAATGGCAGCTTCCTTATGTACCAGTTGATGGCTTTTTGAATGATTGCTCATGATAATTGACAATAAGGTAGCAAAAAATCATATGGAAAACAATAGCACTAGGTGTAGCATACCTCAACCAAGCCCACATTGTTTTATTTTTTTTCTGCCTTGTCCTTTGCATCATTACAGATAGATTGTATCATATCTGTAGTAAATTAAAATAAGTAAAAGTTGTTACAACAAGTGTAACATACTGACTCTAAGACATAAGTATAGGCTTCAAGTCCTGTACTTGTACAGAATAGCTCAACATAAACAGTGATTATGACATGCTCCTTCAGACTGAATTAAGTTATACAACAGTGCTAAAATTTTATTATGAAAATTCTTGGATATGAGCAAGAATTAGACATTTTGCACTGCAACCACCAAAGACAGATCACTAAAAATTCCTCTTAAAATTCTTCCAGAGTATGACATATTACCACCAGATATACAAGACAGTTTTGTAGTCTACAGACCATCACCAAGTCTAGAATTTCCAGAAAAGCTATGCCACTCCTGCATAGAAAGTTTTGCTACAGCAGATTTTTACTGTTTCCTGAGACATCATCTACTTTTAGTGCCTTCAGAAACTGCTATCAGATATAGGCCTCAATATCAGATCTCACTCAGTTCCAAAATAATTCCCTCTTAATTGTCTTTGTTCTTATTTCTCTAACACAAAAGCTAGGCAATGGTCATGTATGCTTGCAAAAATGTGAGGAAAAGTAATAGCTTATAAAATTATGTCTAAACTGGGAAATTCTAGGTTTCCAATAGGGAAGGTGATATAAGTTTGCAATGAAAGCTCCATTTTCCATATGAAAATAATCAAACCATCATCATCCTCAACCAAAATATCAAAATAAAGTTTATACAACATGGCAGAAACCAGCCAACAATAAAATCAAAAAATGTGTTGTCAGGCACCCAATGAAAAGCCACCAATAACAGATAAAAACTATTTTAATAAGTTTAAACAGCACCATATGACCACAACTGATAGCAATGAATATAGGATTAAGCTCTTTTGTCTCCTCAAAGTTTTAAATGTGACTTCAGATATCACTATCAAGGAAGTTACATCACCATTAAGAATAAATAATCTCAGCAAGAGATTGATTTTAAATTACAACTTTAAAAAGCATATGTAAATCCATGTATCACAATACAAGTATAGAAATAATGCATTTAAAAATATTTCATGACTAAACAATTAAAAATGTTTCAGCAAAAAGGAGTAATAATCATATTATTGCTTAGCCACCCTAAGTTTTAACACAAGAATGATAGAAACAGATTCATTTGAGACAGGCTAAATTGTCACCTGCAATCTAAGGTACCAAAGTAACTCTTTGTATTGTAACCTGGTTTCACAGGTGCCCCCTCTTAGATTAAGATATTTTTTTTCCAAGATACCAAATTTGAAGTTCTTAAATGGGTGGCAATTCAATAAATGTTTACACAAAGCATTATTTGTGTTAGCATTTTTTATATCATATAAATGTTCATAAATAAGATTCCTGAAAATTCTCACATTCTTCCCAAAACATAAAGCAGGCCAGCTACAACACACAGCTAAATAAATTATTCAATTGGTCTCACAAGAACCAGAACAGAAAGAGACCATGTTGCCAATTAAATCTATTTTATCAAATATATAAGCACATAAATTGTCTAAGTCACACTTTCTAGTCCTCTTGTTGACTGCATTATTCAGTTTTATTAGCCGCTTCAAAGCACTGTTTCAAATGAACTGCAGTTTTAGTCACAAAATACGTCTTGCTCCCCAACAATTGTACAAAATCATCACTGGTTTTAAAAATATTCCAATTGTTGTTTACTATTTCTCTAACTTTGTTTGACCTGGAACTATGTTGAATAATCATGACCTTTTCATAAACATCATCTTCTTTTTTGAAGTTAACATTTTTTTTAATAATGAAGGCCCCACTAGGGAACTACCACAACCCAAAAGTGTTTTTATTTAATTTTCCAACCAGAAGGCACCTACAGACTAATGTCCTACACCAATATGGAAGGATGACCTCTGAAAATAAACATGTTCTAATTCCATCTTTTAACAAATCCCAAGTGGTCACCATCCTGGATAACCTGATAAACTGAGCTTTATTGAATCCATTTTTCTAAGAAAAGAAATGATGACTATTAAAATGCAAATAACTAATAGTGAATGTATGTTTCCTAAAAATAATAGAGGTGAAACCCACATCAATCTTAAAAATCTTAAAAATTGATATGTCCAAATAGTTAA
Organism: Protopterus annectens; assembly: GCF_019279795.1. NCBI lineage: Eukaryota > Metazoa > Chordata > Ceratodontiformes > Protopteridae > Protopterus > Protopterus annectens. The sequence continues at coordinate 985,843,269 of NC_056729.1, forward strand.
TCTCTTCATTACTGGATTTATAAGCACTTTTTAAAAAAGTTGAAGAGCCATACAAATAATTAACACATTATTTTAATTGACTTTCTATACAAGACCAAAGAATGAAAATACCATCCAGGTATCTTAAATATAATCTGCACTAGCTAAAAAAATGAAAATTGAAATATTTGTTTCCCTACGTTTCCAAAGGCAAATTAGCAAATATAGGGGCACAAACAACCCACATTGCAATTCCTTTTATTTGCTTATAATGCTTCCCTTCAAAATAAATAAAATTATTGTCCAACACTATATTCAAAAAATCTGGTATCAAATTAAACTCCTTGTTAGACAGAAAGTTGTAACCCATAATTGCTTCATGAAAAAAATCAACTCTGTCCCGTTGTGGGTTGCAAGTAAAAAGATCTACCACATCCACAGTAACTAATATTAAATTGGGACTTCACAGATCACAAGTTAGTTTGCTAAGAAAGTCCCAAGAATCTTTAAGTAAATGTGAGGAAGTCTGAAAAATAGATTTCAATATTCTGTCTGAAAAAGTTGCCATGGGTTATGTCTTGGAATTATGTGTGACAACAATAGGTCTAAATGGTGGATCTAAAATGTCCTTGTATAATTCATTTATATCTATATCTATTCAAAATACTTTCTAAAAGCAGGATTTTTATCACCATAAGCAACACGTGTCTCATAATGTTTAATGTTCCTCTTAATTGTGTTCCATTTCCTACCAAGCACCTTTTCACAATCTTTATTAACCTTCACATTTTTTAATAGTTTTCTCATATTTATCATAAGGCAAGTCATTAGAAAATTTAATAAACAAATCATTAACTTCCATTGCCAATGTATTAATTGTCTCAACATTCTTTTTGATTAATAAATTCATGATTTTGAAACCATGTTGATCATATGTAAACACCAGTTTCCTATAAAAGACAGAGTCCAAATTGAAAGCAAAGGGAATAACTGATGTTGTAAGCACTATGGCACCACATTTAATTGCAAGCTTTCACTAAAATAAAGATTGTCTAACTGCAAATGCCTCCCTTTAAATACTTTATTCTCTGAAGTTAAAATCAGTGCTGATGATGAAGAAAAACCATTATCGCTCCTTTTGATGGGACCGCAAGTGAGACCCAAAAATGAAAAAGTTTTAAAAAGCCAAGGCAGAAAGTCAGCATTGGCTATACAGCTAAATTGTGATTGTTCATGTGTACTGTTGTTGAAAGACAATATAGCATCTGTCAATGGAAAGCCCACAGAGATAAAAGGGCAACAAATTTGACTCATGTCCACATGTGGACAATATTGAAGAACCTGACTCAGCATTTCTTGTAAAACAGACTGGCAGTAACTTCTTCAGAAAGATCCAATGGTGCTTCCTATCCAGAAGTGCCAGTTGTATTATGATTTGTTGAAATGTCATCCATAGCCAGGAACCAGAAAACACCAAACATAACCAAAATATCCAAAGAAAGTGTATAAGACACATCAGAAACCACCCAACAATATAATCAAAGAACATAATACCAGGAACACAATATAAAGTCACCAATGATGCATAAAAATACATTTTTCACATTTTTTACATGTGGTCCAACTGTAGTATTGGCTGCCCCCTTCTCTCTCAATTCACTGCCCATCTTCAACCTTCTTCAGTCATGAGTGACTGCTCTAGGTCTTTCCTCACACAATCAATCCATCTCCTTGCTGTACCCTCTCATTTCTTCTTATCGTTTTGCTATATTTCTTAGGATTTTAGGATCATAAGAGGTTACTAGGCTAATGGCCCTGTGACCCTTAAAGCCTAGCCACAAGTTTATCCCCAAAAAAGAAACCTCATTCAGCATCTGTTGCCCCTGTCAGTGAGGGACAAAGGTGGAACCCCTGGGACAAATTTGTGGTTTCCCATCCACCCACAAAGGTTGTGCTTGAAGATTGTAAATGATGTATTCTGTTTGACATGTATGGGGAGTCTACTGCAGAGATGGGGAACCTCTGCGAGACAAATCAGTCTCTCCAGAAGATTTTGTTGAAGTTGCATATAAGATTCAGGCATTTTGAGTGGGTAATGTGTGAGGAGTTAGACTTAAGGATATGGGGCATCTCTAATAGGGTAGGGTCTGATATTGCCTTATAGGCGAGACACAGATCCCCTCTGAGCAATCTGTACTATACCAAGTAGAGTGATAGTGATTTGAGCCTGTCCACATAGGACACGTGTTGGAGGCCATGTATTCTCCTTGTGAGGTATTTCTGTGGCCTTTCCAGTTGGTGCAGGTGTTTGGAGAGGTACATACCAAATGGGGCATTATACCCAATTATAGACCTAATGAGGGAGGAGTACAGAGAGGTAATAACCTCATTTTTTCTGGATGCAATCCCTTTACGTATGAATTGAACCAAGTAAAAGACTTTTGTGACCACTGCCGCTACATGATAGTTGAATGTGAGATTGTTGTCAACCTGAGTACCCAGGTGTCTCACCACATGTTGTGTGCTAAGGGGCAGCTGCCACTGATGTGATAATCAGTAGGAGCCATGTTTTTGCCAACTGGTATGATAATACATTTTTTTTTTGCATTTAACTTAAGGCCATGACTTTGGCACCAGTCATTTGTTGCTGTGACACCTTGTAGTATGTTAACATCATCTGGGGTGTCAAAGACAGCACCCAACTTTCAGTCATCTGCAAACTTGGTCAGCCACAGGCCCTTTGTCTTTGCCTGGACCTCTGAGAAGTAGATGCCAAACAGTAAGGGGTGCAGGACAGATCCCTGGGAAATACCACTAGTGAAAGGTCTGCTATCGGAGGTGGTGGCACTTATTTTGACTTTGTGGGTCCTATTGGTGAGCCAGTTGGCCACCCACCTGATCAGATAGGGATTTACACCACGTTGAGTTAGCTTTTCTATGATACCAGAGTGGGACATTGTGTCAAAGGCCTTGGCCAACTCAAGATAACCTATATGTACTGACTTTCCCTCATCCAGGACCTTGGTGACAGTCTCAAAGAAGTCATTCAGGTTCAACAGTCAAGATCTGTGCCTGACAAATCTGAATTGGGAGAGGTCAAGTGCTTGGAGATTGCATATGTCCTTGTTTAGGAGATCCATAATAATATGCTCCATGGTTTTACAGATTAGACTTGTCAAGCTAATAGGGCAATAGTTTCCCAGGTCAGTAGTGGCATCAAAGGGGATGACAATGGTAGTTCCCTACTCTGTTGGAATGAAGTCTGTACTTAGGCTGTGCTTAAATATGGTACTCAATGACAAAGCTAGTTCTTGCTGGAGATGATGCAGAACACAGTCTGGGATAATATCAGGTCTCATGGAAGCTGTGTTCTTTGCCTTGGATAGGCCCTTTAACACTTGGTCTATGGAGATGTGAGTTGAGGGACAAGTATTGGGGATGTCAAATGAGCCTTTGGGGGGATGGGGGTGAAGGTTGCACTAAACCTATAATTTATCAGGTTAGCTAAGTCAACAGGATCAGTGTAAGTTGTACCATTAAGTACTAATTCAGAACAAGCTGCAATTTTTGCCATGGAGGTTCCTGACATAGCTGAAGAAGGCTTTGTGGTTTTTTTTTTGTTTTGGAGGCTAGTTTCAATTCATAATTGGCTTTGGAGGTGTTTACTAGTGATCTAATTTGCTTGTTGAGGCTGAGGAGGGAGTATTTACAATTTGGAATTTGTTCCTTTTTACCCTTGGACAGCAGTTTCTTCCTTTTGTTGTAAAGCCTGTTGATAGATGATGTCCACCAGACAGGTTTGTGTTTCCTTGAAAAGCAGGTTTTAATTATGTTGGGTATGGCTGAGTCCATGCAGTTGTACAGGTGCATTGTACTGCATTGGTGTACTGTTCAGCACAGAAGTCTGCATCCTCTGAGGGAAGAGGTGGTGTGAAGCTACTGATACCCTCCCTTAGGAGGCTGTAGTCAGCTTTTGAGAAGTATTTTAGTCTGGTTACAGCTGGGGCAGGGTTGGGTGAGATAGAAACTTTGAATAAGGCAGACCAATGATCTTATCTCACCAGGGAAGACCATACTATGGGAGTGGTGCAGCAGTCACCCATGTTGGTGAGAACAAAGCCCAGAATGTTATCTCCCCTTGTGGGGGATGAGATAAGCTGGTCTAATGCATTAGACTTGATGAAGTCAAGGAATATTTGGGTGAATGCATTAATGCAGAAATAGTTCACCCAGTCTATGTTAGGGTAGTTGAAGTCACCAAGGATCAGAGTGTTAGGGGGGGTATCTTGATGGAGTCAAGTAGGTCCAGGTAGGAGGAGTGGGTGCCCTGAGTCATGGAGGGGGTCTATAGCTGGCTACAACTTGGATGGATGTCTTGTAATTGTCAGTTGCACCTGGACTAATTCCAGTGTGTCATGCTGGCAAACCAGTCTGGAGGTGTGCCTTTCCTTAATGAGGATAGAGCCTCCACCACCCTTAGTCTTTCTGACCTCATTTTGAGGTCAGAAAGTGTAGAATTAGATATAATCTAGTAAGGTAGGGGTGCTCTCCACAGCCCTGAGTCAAGTTTCTGTGACCATACAGACATCGGCATCTTCCAGCATAAGGAGGGCTTCCAGTGAGTGCATTTCCAGGTTAAGGCTCCTAGCATTAAGCAGCATGACCTTCAATTTGCTTTTTGACAGATCTTTTATGTTGGAAGATTTGTCTTTGGGACATGGCCTAAAAAAGGCACAATGGTGGAGGCAATAGAGGATGCATTTTCCAAATCTTCTTCACAAAACTGTTTTCTGCTTTCCTGCACATATGTCTGAACCACTGTGGTCTCTTTTCTTTAACCATCTCTGCAATAGGAGCTACTTTGGCTTCTATTTTGTTGTCTTCATTTCTTCATTTGCCCCACATTGGTCATCTGACCATCCATCTCAGGCACTGCATGTCTATCACCTTTGGCTTCTTCACGTGTTCTGCCTTCACTATCTATATTTCCATACCATACAATTATACTGATCATGCCACCACATTGTATATATTACTTTTCAGCTTCTTTGGCATTCTTCTGCCATATACTCTCCTGATAATCTGTGCCAGTTGGCTGTAGCACCACTCTGCCATACTACTCCAGACACTATGTGCCATTTGGCTATAGCACCACTGATTCTAGCTTTGACCTCCTCATTCAGATTCCCCATTTCCTCAACAACCCTTCCTAGATACTTGAAGCTGTTATTTTATTCCAGTGTTTTCCCCTCTGACTCAATTCTCAGCTTCTTCTGATTTCCACTTGAAAGGATTAAGACTGCAGTATACTGAAATTAACTGGAAGCAACTGAAATGAGACTGGAATGAAAGTCTTGTGCTAAACAGGTGCCAGTCATTCTGTAGTTCAGTTAACAATGCTTTATTAAAGGTTCACAATATTCAAATACTGTCTTTAATAGTGCTGATAAATACAACAGTCTGTAGAAATGCTGGAATGTTGGTTAAATATATCTAAAGTTTCTGCATGTATATTCTGACTCTCCTGAATAATATAAACTGAAACAGTCTTTATTTGACCTGTCTTCTATACTCAGGCTCTAGTGTCTGTATTATAGATACCCTTTACATACAAGTCCAAAAGCTAACTTCCTTTCTGGAATGGTGGATGTTTACTCTGTTCTGTATGTTAGTCTGGGCTAACTAAATTACTTCACTAACTGTATCTGAAGTATATTCTCCTAATAATAGCAAAACCCTATAATGCTTTTCATGCTTCTTTAGCCTTGGTTGCCTTGGTTTCCAAGCCTTGTATGTGCCTCTTTGTCTAGTATTCCATTGCATCTACATCTTTCCCTTGAGAAAGGATCATTCTCTATGTCTGTGTTTCTGCACATCTCATGCTTTATCTTTCCTTTCTAATGAATTGTCTTTCCCTGAAACTAACTGCATACATGTCAGTCTTTATGTTTTCAAGCCTATTAGTCTACCTTAATGGATTATAGTTAATTTACTAAGAATAGCCTCACTCTAACAACTCTCCCTGAGGTTCCTGATGAAAGCTTACAAGGGATTTCTTTTGTAGTTAAGTTATATCTGTATTGATTTTTACTTTAATCTAGTTTGAATATATAGGCTTTAAGCCACCTTACTAATAATCTGCAAATGTGTAATATACTTGCAAATTCAATTTTGACCACTAAGTGTCACTCGAGCATTTATGGCCTGTTTGGATTGAAGTCTCTTAACTTTATGATTTAATTACACCTGGGCAATTGTTTTCTTTATCTTATAGGTTCATAGGTTCATACTAGGCTATCTGCCCTGAGGCAATTATAAGCCTAGCCCGATTCTGTATGGCTTATGCCACCCCTTGATTTGAGTATACTGTGCCCTTTAAGGTTTAGTTTACTGAGCCTCTGTCTAATAGTGACACGGGAGTAATCCCTGGGACAAACCTACGATCCCCCATCCACCTATCGAGATTCTTCTTGAAGAGATTCAGTGAGGTGCTCTGCCTCACATGAACTGGAATTCTATTCCAGAGCGAAGGGAGCCTCTGGGTTATGAACCTGTCCCTCCAGCAAGTTCTATTTATTTCTCTGCTGAGGTTCAAGTCCCTCAAGCGTGTGGCTCTAAGGGATTTAGATTTACTGAGGTGGAGCATGTCCATTAATTCTGGATTTGACATAGCTTTGTATGTCAGGCATAGATCGCCTCGAAGTAGGCGGTATGCAACTGATTACAGCTGGAGTTTTTTTTAACCGAGCAGCATATGGCATCTGTTTGAGACCCTTGATCCTCTTGGTGAGATACTTTTGGGGTCTTTCTAATTGCTGCAGGTGTCGGGTAAGGTACATCCCAAAAGGGGCATTGTATTCTATGATGGGCCTGATGAGGGATGAATAAAGGGACATGATTACCTCTCTTGATCTAGATGTGAAACCCTTCGTGATGAGGTGGGCTATGTAGAAGGTCTTTCTAACCACTTTGGCAATGTGGTTTTCAAAGGAGAGATTGCTATCAACTTGGGTCCCCAGGTCCCTAATAACTTTTTCTGTACTTAATGGGTTTCCGCCTATGTGGTAATTTGTGGGCACATTGTTTTTGCCAAAGGGTATGACTATACATTTTTTGGCATTTAGCTTTAGACCATGGCGCTGGTGCCAGTTATCTGTCTCTGTGAGACCTTTTTGAAGGATGTTTGTGTCAGCTGGAGAGTTGATTATGGCACCCAGTTTGCAGTCATCTGCGAACTTGGTGAGCCATAGTCCTCCCATGTTTGCCTGTACCTCGGAAAGGTATATACCGAACAAAAGTGGTCCCAGGACAGAACCCTGTGGAATGCCACTTGTGACTGGTTTCGAGTCTGACATGGCTCCAGCAACTCTCACTCTGTGGGTTCTGTCTTTGAGCCAGTTTGCGACCCATCTTGTGACATAGGGGTTTATATTTAAGCTGGATAGCTTATCTATGATGCCCGAGTAGGGTATTGTGTCAAATGCCTTTGCAAGGTCCAGATAGGCTGTGTGGACTACCTTCCCTTCATCTATGGCTTTGGTGACTGTTTCGAAAGAAGTCAACCAGGTTCAAAAGGCAGGATCTGCCCTTGACAAAGCCGAACTGGGTAGGATCTAGTGTCTGTAGGTCCCCAATGTCTTTGTTTATGAGCTCCATGATGATCCTCTCCATAGCCTTGCAGACTAAGCTAGTCAGGCTTATGGGGCGATAGTTTCCAGGGTCCGTAGAGGCTCCACCTTTGTGGAGTGGGACCACTGTTGCTGTACGCCATTCTGTGGGCACATATCCTGTAGTGAGGCTGAGATTTTATAGCTGTTTTATTTGAGGGATTAGTTCCTCTTGGAGTTCATGTAGGACGCAACTTGGGACGCCATCTGGTCCCATGGAAGCAGTGTTTTTTGCTTTGGAGAGGGCAGCCTTCACCTGAGCATCAGAGATGTTTGGGAGGCAGCCCTCTGCTGGGATAGATACTTGCTCTTTTGGGGGGGAGGGGGTGGAGAAGTTTGCACTGAACCTGTCTGCCAGGATATTGGCGATGTCTGTGGGTTCAGTGTATTTTTTGTTGTTTGGAAACAACTCAGAACAAGTCTGGGAGTTGCATCCTAGGCTTCTAACATAACTGAAAAAAGCATTATGATTATCTTTGGTGTTCTGTGCAATTTTTCTCTCGAAGCTGGCCTTGGAGGATTTTATGAGGGATCGTAATTTTTTGCTAGTACTTATCATAGATGCCTTCCCTATTAGGGATTTTGCTTTATCATGTAGTAGCTTTCTCTTTCTATTGTACAGTTTATTTATGGCAGGGGTCCACCAGACTGGACGCCTGCCTTTGGATGACTGGGTCTTGGTTTTGTTTGTGATAGCATGATCCATGCATTCCTGGAGATGTCCATAGAATGCGTCTATATATGATTCTGCAGTTTGGGCCGTAGTTTCCACTGACCCTGGGGCCTTGAAGGATTCCACTTCAGTTTTGAGAAGTGAGAAGTTCACTTTTGAGAAGTTTTTCACTGTGGTTTTCTGTGCTGGGGGTGGGGTCAGGATGTGGACATCCACTGAGATTAATTTATGGTCTGATCTTACCAATGAGGGATATACTTCTGGTGTGGAGCATAGAGTCCCCATGTTGGTAATGATCAGGTCTAGTATGTTGTCCCCTCTTGTGGGAGTGGTGACTAGTTGTTCCATAGCATTTGAGTTTATAATTTCCAGGAACCTTTGGGCTAAGGTGCGGGGGCTTGAGTAGTGCTCCCAGTCAATGTTTGGGCAGTTGAAGTCACCCAATATAATGGTGTTCGGAGAGATCTTCATGTTCTCCAATGTTTTCAGGAAAGCCAAGTGGGATTCCTGACTTTGAGAGGGTGGTCTGTAGGATGCTATAAACTGAAAAGCAGTCTTGCCCACTGTTAGTTGCACATGGATGGTCTCCGATACTTTGTGCAATGCCACTAACCTGGAGGTGTGGATATCCTTGATAAATATGGAAACTCCCCCTCCTTTTGTGGTTTGATCCGGGTTTTGGGGCTGAAAAGCATGATATGTGGTACAGCCAGGTAGTGCTGGGGTGCTCTCTGGAGCCTTGAACCAGGTTTCTGTCACTGCACAGATATCGATGTTCTCCATACTGAGGAGAGCTTTGAGTGTGTGCATCTTGAGGTTAAGACTTCTGGCATTTAGCAGCATTACCCTTAGTTTCTTGTTCCTTGTGCTGTCTATGGGGGTGGGTTTGACTTTTGAGCCTTGCCTAAAAAAGGCATTGGGGGTGGCAAGAGCCTTTGCCAATATCCGAAAGCCCAGTGGTGACAGGTGCAAGCCGTCCCTAGCGAAGCAACGTGGCTTGTCGAGCATGTCATCCCAGGCTGACAGACACTGGATCCCCTTTGAATGACACCAAAATTTTAGCCAATTGTTAAAATCGATCATTTTGTCTTTGTACTGTGGCATCATTCTAGGTGAGGGTAAGATGCTACTCATGGTCAGGGTCATACCAGCCTGGGCTACATGATCAGAGAGCTCCTCTATGTCTCTTTTCATGTAGTCCAGGGAGGTACGTCTCAGGTCATTCACACCAGCATGTACAATGACTGAGTCATATTTGTATTTGCTTTGGAGTGACCTGAGTGCTTGCATTATGTGGCAGTTCCTAGCACCCGACAGGCAGCTCACCGTGAACTTCTCTTTATTCAGCCTGGTGAGTGGGACGTCAGTGTGTCTGACAATAGAGTCACCTATTACAAGAGTATCAGGTGTGTTATTCAGCCTTAAGGGCTGTGGTTGCTTGGCACACTGACTTTGTGGGCTATGTGTTGTGCGTGTTTTGTTTTGAGGTAGTGTTTGCTTGGATGTCTGCTTTGGAGGTCTCTGTTGCTTAGGTAGATTTTTATTTAGAGCCTCCGAGTATGTTTTTGTGTATTTATGTGTTTGGTTCGCTGATGTGGTGGGACTATGTGATACTGGAATTGTGTTGTGTGAGGTTACCTTCTCCTCCTGACTGGTTACACCAGTTTTGAGATGAGAGAGCTCAGCCTCCAGTTTGGCTAAATAGTTGCATCTCTCACATATATTTGAACCTGTTTGGAGGAGGAGAGGGTTGTCCGTGTACATGAGACAATTGTAACATTGCCTCAAAATTCCCAGATTCTCCAGCTGGACTGGAGAAGAAACCATTGACTGACCTTTGGACATGCTAGAGTAATATAGGGAAACTGAATTTAAGATGGACCAATAGGAGACAGGGTAATCGTACAGAGTATAAAAGTAAGTAGTGCTTATGGTTTAATAGTGCTAACTTGTAGGATTACTTAATTGGACCAGTGAATGACCTTAGAATGAGAATATGGTGTTTAAATTGAGAGATAGAGCAGTTCTTAGGGAAAAAGTGAAGAGCAGAATTTGTGGAGCCAGATATAGTTTAAACCCAATTAGGCGGCGCTGCCTGCTGTTGCGCTATGCACAAAAACATGCAAAACCGCATAAAAGAGGGTTTTAAGAGAGGAAGATGAAGGAGTTTTGGAATTGACCCAAAATGGCCAATAAAACTACAGTTTCAAGTCAGTAACCACTCCCACAGGGGCAAGCAGGCTGCGCAGTGTTTTTCACTGCCACTGATCAACAGAGAGACTTCCTTTTAGCCCATGCAAAAAATGGCCTCACAGAAACTTACAAACAGTTCAAGAACAGCAAGCCTGTAACTGAACTTTTTTAAATCTCAGAAAAGTGGGAAAAAAGCAAGATTTTTTTTTTGTTTTTTTTTTTTTTTTTTCAGAGATAGCAGAGGTTCACAAGTATTAACAAGTTATAACAGTGCAGTAAATGACCCCGCACAAGAGTGCTAGGCCAAAGACAGATAAAATGCAAGTTTTGAGAAAAAATGATTTTAAAAAGAAGTGCAAACAGGAAATTCAGTAAACAGCTTTAGGTTGTGCTCTAAATACAGTTACTAATGCAGAAATCAAGTTTAACAAGCCAGAAAATGCTCAAAATAGGCGTCTATGCAGAAAAACTTAGCAAATAAACAGAGGAACAATACTCAAAATCTCAAAAGTGGCTCTTTTCTTCTCTCAGCATTTTCTCGTCTTGGTGGGTGCTTCACCAACAGCCAACAAGCCTGAAAAGATGTCAAAACCACGAGGTAGCCAGGTTTTAAGAGAGGAAGATGAAGGAGTTTTGGAATTGACCCAAAATGGCCAATAAAACTACAGTTTCAAGTCAGTAACCACTCCCACAGGGGCAGGCAGGCTGCTCAATGTTTTTCACTGCCACTGATCAACAGAGAGACTTCCCTTAAGCCCAAGCAAAAAATGGCCTCACAGAAACTTACAAACAGTTCAAGAACAGCAAGCCTGTAACTGAACTTTTTTAAATCTCAGAAAAGTGGGAAAAAAGCAAAATTTTTTTGTTGTTTTGTTTTTTTCAGAGATAGCAGAGGTTCACTAGTATTAACAAGATATAACAGTGCAGTAAATGACCCCACACAAGAGTGCTAGGCCAAAGACAGATAAAATGCAAGTTTTGGGAAAAAAATTATTTTAAAAATAATTGCAAACAGGAAATTCAGTAAACAGCTTTAGGTTGTGCTCTAAATACAGTTACTAATGCAGAAATCAAGTTTAACAAGCCAGAAAATGCTCAAAATAGGCGGCTATGCAGAGAAACTTAGCAAATAAACAGAGGAAAAGTACTTAAAATCTCAAAAGTGGCTCCTTTCTTCTCTCAGCGTTTTCTCCTCTTGGTGGGGGCTTCACCAACAGCCAACAAGCCTGAAAAGACTGGTGAATAAATATGCTATTTTAATTTCGACCACTAGGTTTCACCTGTGTTTGCAGTAATGTCTGTTAACTTTATGATTTGCTTACCATGTTACCCAGATCCATAGTCTTTAGAGTCTTTAAGTTTAAGTTTTGATGTATGCGTGATACATCCAAAAGCTGCACATTATTTTGAAAATCAGTGTTTTTTTTTAATTCTGTTGCTTCTAGAAGTGACTAGATCAGATAATTATTTTAATCCTGCAGTTCCAGAAACAGCATCCAGAAAATCCCATATACATCCTTAATCTGTCTCTGTGAATCTTCATTTAAGTTGGACAGAGTACAAATTGTTAAACCTGCCTATTTTTCTTCCCTATCTCTGCATGCTGTAATGGTAAAATTGCACAATATATTGGCTATGTTTTTTACCTTATGAACATATGCCTCATTGCACCATGATGTCTCATTCTCTTAAAGCAAATGAAACCTTTTCCTGTTGTCTATTGATTCAGATCTTCAAAAATTGTACTGTTTAGTCTATTTTCTTTTTTATTGCATAGCCTATCAAGCATGCAATGGTATTTTCTGAAGATTAATTAAAATGACCACATACTGCATTAACGTCTGTCTATAAATTCTCATCTAGATTTGCTAATAATGCTACTTACCTTTTTTAACTTCTATGTACTGTAATAGATGTCTGCCTCCAAAATTTGTGTCTCAAATAGCCTATAAATGTTTATGAGCTATAATAGTTTACTTAAACCTATGCTTTCTGCATTTCAGATCTATACCTTTGCATACTCTGTCAGTGTCCTTTTAACTTTCTGGATAATGTACAATAAATTGCACTGTAATCTTCTGTAAATGAATTAATAAATTAAGCTTGCCCTGTTACACATTGTGTATTGAGTTACTATATAATTCTGTCTCTTTACCCTTAAATAATGACTGTACAAATGATTCTGTAATGTTATCCTTAAAACTAATGACTGAACAATGTGAATGATGATGTAATAGAAATGCATAATGTAATAAGCCTGTTACAAAGAAATTTGTCATTTTACCCTTAAAACTGACTAAATAATGTAAAGCAGAAATGTATAGCTGAGTACTAATGTCATATTTTGAAATTGGACTGAAATGTTCTATACTGAACACATTAATTGAGTATGAATGTCATATTCTGAATCTTGACTGGGAATTACATTACTGGATATCTAAAGCGCACCTTATAATGGAGAACATCAACATTTGTGATGTAATAGAGACCTGGTTTAAGGCACCAGAAAGCACCCCTGCACAACCAGTTTATAACTCATTCCACACCATTCAGCTCCAGAACTTGGACCAAAGTTCCAAAGGTGGTGGTGTTTCCATATTCATAAAGGATGCACACACCTCCAGACTGGCTGCCCAACATAACGCATCTGAGATACTTCAGGTGCAGCTAACATTGGGTAAGACAGTGATTCAGGTCATAGCCTGCTACAGGTCCCCAACCATGTCCCAAGACTCACACTCCATATTCATAAACACCGTGGAGAATATTAGGGTCCAACCTAACACTCTCATAATGGGCAACTTCAACTACCCCTCCATTAACTGGGAAAACTACTCATGTACCAATACAGTTGCCCAACGCTTTCTGGAATTCATTAATTCCAATGCCATGGGCTAGCTCATTCTTCCCCCCACTAGAGGTAGCAACATCTTTGACCTGGTCATTACTAACATGGGTGACCATTGCTCTACACCAGTAGTCAACTCCTCCCTGGTTAGATCCGACCACAAACTAATCACCTTGGAAATCCACATCCCTCCCACCCCCCACCCCCAAAGATAACTAACATGAAAAACTTCTCCAAAGCTAACTTTGGGCTCCTAAAAACAGTGGTGGCTAACTTCATGGTACCCATGCAAATGGAGCATAGTTCATGACCACCGAATAATACACCAATGCACTGTACAAACACGTACACAAATGCATGGATCTTGCCATACCCAGTAGAACCAAGACATTCTCCTCTAAAAAAAGAAAGCCAATCTGGTGGTCCCCAGCCATAAAGTCTACAACAGAAGGAGGAAACTGATGTGGTATAAGATGAAGTCCCAAAGACTGAAAAAACTCCTTTATCAGCCTCAACAAAAGGTTGACATCCCTCATCAAATCCTCTAAAGCTAGCTATGAAAACAGAATTGTAGCAGATAGTAAAGACAACCACAAGGTCTTCTATAGCCATGTAAAGAATCTCCATGGTAATACCCAGATTTGCCCTGAGCTACTGCACAATGGTACTTCCTATACTGAGCCAACAGATATTGCCAATATACTGGCCAACAGAGTCAGTGCCAACTTTACCCCTCTCCCCCCCAAGGACCAATCACAATAACAGTAAATTGCCAGACACCCAGTAGTACTGCTGTACAGGTTAAAACAGCACTGTCCAAGGCCAAGAATACAGCTTATATGGGACCTGATATCCTTGGCTGTGTTTGGCATGAACTACAAAGTGAACTGGCACCTCATCTGTGTGCCCTGTTCAATCACAGTCTTACCTCAGGCTTTGTCCCTACTGAATGGCACACTGCTACAGTCATCTCTCTCCACAAGGGAGGAGCAATTACAGACCCCGGGAACTATCACCCCATTAGCCTGACAAGTCTGATATGCAAAGCTATAGAACGCATTATCATGGACCTAATAAACAAGGATATAGGGAATCTCCAAACTCTGAATCCTACACAGTTTGGTTTTGTGAAGGACAGATCATGCCTGCTCAACTTGGTCGACTTTTATGAGTCAGTCACCAAAGCTGTGGATGAAGGCAAGGTGGTTCATACAGCCTACCTTGATCTGGCCAAGGCCTTCGATACCATTCCCCACTCAAGAATCATAGAAAAGCTCACTAAGCTAGGCATCAACCCCTGCATCACTATATGGGTTGCAAACTGGCTCACCGATAAAACCCACAGTGTGAAAGGAGCTGACTCCAAGTCAGACTGTCAACCAGTCATGAGTGGAGTCCCACAAGGCTCAATCCTCGGTCCTCTCTTGTTTGGTATCTACTTCTCTGAAGTCCAGGACAACAAGAAGGGACTCTGGCTGACCAAGTTCACAGATGATTGCAAGTTGGGAGCTGTTATTAACTCCCCAAGTGATGTTGACATCCTACAGAAAGGCCTCAATGAGACCAAAGACTGGTGTCAGAACCATGGCCTTAAGCTCATTGCCAATAAATGTGTATTCATCCCCCTTGGGAAAAACCCAGTTCCCTTGAATTACCATATTGATGGTAGTCCACTGAACACAGAAAGCATTATAAGAGATCTAGGAACACAGGTTAACAGCAAACTCTCTTTTGACCACTACATTGCCACTGTGGTCAGAAAATCCATCTATGTGACACATCTCATTACTAAGGGTTTTGCATCCAGGAAGAAAGAGGTCATTGTCTCCCTCTACTCTTCCCTCATTAGGCCAATTATTGAGTACAATACCCCATTTAGCATGTATCTCACTAGACACCTTCAACAACTGGAGAGGACACAAACGTACCCCACAAAGAGGATCCTAGGCCTTAAAAATTTGTCCTATATGGACAGGCTCAAAAAACTCCAGCTATTCCCTGTCTCATATCGCCTTCTTAGAGGCGATCTTTGCTTGACTTACAAAGCCATGTCTGACCCAACTCTATTAGAAATGCTACATCTAAAGAAATCCCAATCCCTCTGCACCACAAACTCCAGAGACCTCGACCTCATTACCACAATTAACAGAACATGCTAGAGGGACATGTTCATAATGCAGAGACTGCCCATGCTATGGAATAGACTTCCCATACATGTCAAGCAGAGCACCTCACTGGCCTTCTTCAAGAGAAATCTTGATGAGTGGATGGGAAATAGAAAATTCACCCCAGGGATCCTCCAGTGGCTCTAGTCGACATAGGCACTAGGAACTAAAGTTGGGTGGCACGATGCCAGGGTAATCATATGGGCTAGGCTATGTACTCTGCATTTAGTGAAATGTGATTCTGTGAAATGAGTTTTCAGTGATTTGCGCTTTCAGCGATTTGGTGTGGTTGAATTTAAATTCAGTGAAATGTGTTTTCAGTGAATGAAAGTGGATCCATATATATATATATATATATATATATATATATATATATATATATATATATATATATATATACATATACCTACATACATAAATAAGTCTTCTAACGTACCAAAATCATAGACAGGAGTTGTTCCTAACATAACACAGTAAGTTGAATATGTCTTTTAACTGCATGCTTCTCTGTTCCACCAATAAAACTGCCATATATCCCTACTGTTTGCTTTCTCAGCAGTACTAAACAGTGAAATTGGAAATTATGGCTTCTTTTTACATGCAGTATTTTTCTTACAGGATTGTTGATGCCACAACATCTAGGGCCTGATAGCAGTAAGGAAGAGGCCTAAGAAAAGCAACATCATGGAGCATGAGGAAAGAAAAGCTATGGAGAGTTTGGAAATGGTAAAGGAGAATTTGGAGAAAAGTGTTTGATATGGTGTATCATAATGCAGATAAAGATTCCTATGTGGTGGATGATGCAAATAAGTGCATTTAGCTGTCTCAACAGAGAATGAATTAAACAAGTCCATTGGAGTGGTACAGATAACAGAACTCGTGCCAAGATGGCTTGCAGAAAATGTTCTGTTGAATATAATTTAGCATGATGGTCCAGGTGACGACTGCTGTTTCATGAGGTGAGATGGCAGATAACTTTAAGTGCTGAGGATGGTAACATGAAGAAGGAACCAAGTAATATCGCAGCAGAAAATGGTAATTAAAATATATGCAGCAGTGGCAGAAAGTAAAAAAAGAAATGCAGCAACAATTTCAGAAGAAATCTGGTTTTGTTGCAGCAGAGAATGCGCTATTTAAATTGTATGCAGCAGTAACAGCAGGCAAACATGGGAGTGCAGTGACAAACTGTAATTAAAACTATTTTTAAAAAGAAGAGAAGGTCAAATGAGAGAACAATAACAAAAATCAACACTGTAATAGATGTCATACATGGGACAATTTGGTAACAACTCAGGGAGTTAAAGCTCAACACGTGGTCTTTTATATATATATATATATAGGGATTGAGACATTTTGTGACTTAACATTTGAAAGTGAGACACTGATGATGAAATTTGTGGAATTGTGTAAAAAAGGACATTTATCCGTAGAATAAGTATTTGTTTTCTTGCATAAACTTATATGTTAAGAAAATGTTACTTTACAATTTAGAAAGTACAGTTGTGTACGCTTACCATAAATGTAGATATTCGAGTGTATTCACTGTTGCAGTCATTACATTTAGGTAATCTGCTGGCAGGTTGCCCTCAGTCGGCGTGATTAACAAAGTCTTGGGTCCTGCGTCAGTTGCTGTCCCTTCCTCCATGATGTCAGGTCGTCAGGGGTATAAAACATACAGCCGACGCCATTACATCAGTTTTTCTTGCCCCAGATGTCAGGTGCCCCCCAAATGGGGAGCAAAATATATATATAAAAAATATATATATTTATATATATATATATATATATATATATATATATATATATATATATATATATATATATATAAATTTAGAATAAAAAACACAACACATATACCTCCAAACAAAAGCATTCTGTACAGCTAGCATCTCTTTCTAATTGATATGTAGGGGCATTTGATTTGGGCTTCATTGGCCCTGAATGCATCTCCCTGCCAGATGCACCCCCAAGCATAATCTGATGCATCTGTAGTCAGGGTTTGGGTGGGGGTGGAATGAATGACAGTCCCTTGTTTTGGTGGCAGGCCTCTGCCCACCATAGGAACTCTAGTTGCAGGCAAGGAATGATAAGATTCGTTGCAGGCAAGGAATGATAAGATTCATTGTTTCCAGGCTGTGACAATGTTGACTCCATAAGCTTTTTAGGTACCATTGAAGTTTCCTCATATGCAGTCTCGCATATGGAATGAGAACAATGCATGAACCCCAAGGCCTGCAGAATTTGTCTTGCAGATAGCTGGGTTTTTGTGGCTACCTGTTTGAAGTAAGACTTCAACTGAATTTGTTTTTCTGGCGTAAGGTAAGGTAAGTCATCTGGGCAGTTCTATTCAAGCTTGCACCCAGGAATGTAATTATTTGAGAGGGTACCAGTTGTGATTTATTTTCATTTATGGTGTACCCTAGGCAAGTTAGAAGCCTTTTTACAAATGCCAGATGTTTTAGAAGAGTGTCATTGTTTTCTGCCTGTATTAGACAATCATCCAGGTATGGATAAATGTTAATATTTCTTTGTCTGCAAGCAATTACTGGTGCCAGGCACTTTGTGAAGACCCTGGGTGCAGTAGATAAGCCAAAGGGCAGTGCAGAGAACTGGTAATGCAAATAGCCTGCTTTGATGCAGAGGTATCTTCTGCAAGATTTCCTGATTGGGATATGCAGGTAAACCTCTTTTAAGTCTAGAGTTACCAACCAGGCATCCTTGCCTAGCATAGGTAGTAACTGTTGGGGAGTCAGCATCTTGAATTTTGGAATGTCCAGAAATGTATTTAGAATGGATAAGTCCAGAATTGGACGCCATGATTTGTCTTTTCTGGGTACCAGGAAAAGTCTTGAATAAAAACCTTGTCCCTTTTCCTTTTCTGGTACTGGTTGAATAGCCCCCATATTCATGAGGGACATAACTTGTTTCTGGGCCTCTGTCCACTGATTTGGAGGCAGATCTGGCCATCGGTTTGGGATTGGCAATGTGTGTAAATGAAATCTCTATACCCGGGATACTATATTTAAAACCCATTTGTCTTGGGTAATCAGTTCCCAGTTTCGTGCATGAAGTGCCAGTTTTCCCCCCAAAGGGCAGCCAAAAGATAAGTGCTTGGTGATTGCAGTGGAAAGTCATTGAGGCTGTTTACCATAGGAAGGTGCCTTGTTACTTCCAGATTTGGAGGTGGAGGCACCCCATTGCTTTGTTCTATAAGTTCCTTGCGACTGAAACCTGGAGCCTATGGAATGTCTGGGTTTGACCTGAGCAGCTCTAGTGGGTACTGGAAAGGACCAGTTCTTAGTAGGCCAGTGCCTACTGAACCTGGGTGGCTGCACTTGCAGGAAATCTTTCACAGTTTGCATAGATTTACCTTTATCTTCCATCTTTTTCAAAACCTCTTCAGGCTTATTACCAAATAGACTGTCCTGTTGTAAAGGCGCATCCAACAATTTTGCTTTAACATGGTCAGGCAGATTTTGCTCTTTGAGCCAAGCATGCCTTCTTATCGCAGATCCAGTTACAGCAGCCCTGCAAGAGGTCTCCAAGGAATCAAAACCACATTGTAAAGTATGTTTTCCAACTTGTTCAGCTGAATGTAATAAATCCTGCAACTCTTTATTTTCCACACAGTCAGAAGTCAACATAATTTTCTGTTTAAGTAAACCCATGACATGCTGTTGATATTTAAGCATATGAAATTGACAGTTTAAAGCCCTGATTGCCAAGGTTGCAGATGTGTACACCTTCTTACCCCATCTATCCAGTGCCCTGGAATCTCTATCAGAAGGGGTAGGATTTTTAGCAGTAGAAGCCTTAATGCTCTTGGGACCCTGTGAAATGGTTTCAGGGTCAGCAGTAGGGTTTTCAAAAAGGAATTTGTGGGCATCAGGAACCCTGTAATATCTGTCTGGCTTACTAGGAGCCGGAGGTATGGAATCAGGAGTCATACTGGACTCTAAGAAAACATCATCAGCAATGTCTAGAACAGGAGGTATAGCCAAAAGCCTATGCTGAGGAAGAAGAAGAAAATAACTAAGTCTCTTTAGATTCTGAGAAATCCTGACTCTCCAAGTGAAAGTGTTCCCTTAAGGTATGCAAAGTTTCTCCAAAAGAAAAATCCTCAGGAGGAGAAGCAGAAGGGATGGAATCTTCTACATCAGAGTCCTCATAAGTGGGAATAGATAATTCCTGATCAGAAGAGGAATCAGAAGAAATTGAAACCTGATCTGAAGATTCATAGTCAGTGCCTTGCCTAGGCCTCTTAGCAGGAGGGGGATGGGTACCCCTGATCAAGGTAATTAAATCCTCAGTCATTTTGATCATTTATTTTTTAGACATTGGGGCCCGTACACGTGGCCCAAGCGTCAGTTTTTTAGACATAGAAGTAGTTTTTGGCCTTAGTTTTGAAGATGGCGTTGGTTTAATATACAAATCTTTAGGCCTGAAAACACCCTCGGAAGCCAGTGCCTGCTCATTGGCTCTGGACCCATCTAAGGTAGAGACATCTGCGGGTTCAATACTTAAAGTATCTTGCGGCATACTGGACTCTGAATGGGTCTCTGTAGAGGCCTGCAAATCAAAAGTAGCAGATATCAGGGGCTGCAAAAGTGCCTCACTGAGCGAACCGGCGACTGGCTTAGGAGAAGCTTTGTTATCGGTGTTGGACCTCGATGGTCTGTCTCAGTCTTTTTCTTTGCATTTTTTAGGTATTCCGGTAGTCGGATTGCTAACCGACGACATTTCTGAATAGTTAAATCTCGAGCCAGAATATTTAGAAGCAAAAATATACCAAAGTTTAATAGTGCGTTGATTACATTTAGCAGAAAACCGACAGCAAGGCACGTTGTGGTCAGGGCCTAGGCAAGGAATACAGTACAAATGATATCCTTATGAGGTATTTGCTTCCCACAAGTAATATGATTATTAACTTTTACTGACATTGGTAAGGAGCAAGAAAAAGTTTCCCAAATGGGGTACTTAGCTTTTATTTGAAGACTTCGGATCTGAAACTCGAAAACGAAAATTTCAGGAGTTGGCTGACCGGCATTTGCAAACTGCTTCTGCTTCAGGTACCCCGCGGCAAGAAAGACTGATGTAATGGCATCAGCTGCATGTTTTATACCCCTGACGACCTGACGTCATGGAAGAAGGGACAGCAACTGATGCAGGACCCAAGACTTTGTTAATCAAGCCGACTGAGGGCAACCTGCCAGCAGATTACCCAAATGTAATGACTGCAACAGTGAAACATGAAGAACATCCAATAAACTGGAAGAAGAAGAAGATGTTATGAAATGCACATACAGTTTATGTGAAATTGTTGATAACATTGTGAAAGTTAGAGATTACAGAAACTTATGGAATGGAGGGTGGAGGTTATAAGCTGTTTTGAAATGTGAAAAACAAATGGCAAAACACTTGTCAAGTGTGGCTGGTTCATAGAGGGACATTAGGATATATTGGCCAGCCTAAATCATGTTTCTTTTGTGGGGACTTTTCTCATTTAATAGATTGTGACAAGATACAATGTAACCAGCATGAGGTGAAAAGGCACACAGCAAAAAGGTGTGTGACTGAATGTAGGTTGTGTAAAAAGAGTTACAGTTTTGGATGAAACGCAAACAGTATATAATGAAAAAGAAGGGTTGTTGTTGTCTTTTGGCTTTTCCCGGTTAGGGTCGCCACAGCAGAACTCTGGTCCACTAATGATTGGCAGTAGATTTTCACGGTGCCGAGTTGCCAGCTCAACGCCCAATCTTCAACAAAATCACGCCCATTCACGCATGTCTTTCAGAATGCCACTCAACCCGTGGGGAGGACATGCAGACTCCACACAGAAGGCACTCCCCACACACTAGCTTAGAATCGAATGGGAAAACCTCTTGCTGTGAGGTAACAATGCTACTGTTGCACCACCGTGGATATTCATAATGAAAAAGAAGGGTAAAGGGAAGAAAACATACATAAATAAGGATAATAAGACCCTAACGAAAGAGTGAACTAAAGAAGACAGAAGTGTGGAAGTAGAAAAATATGGCTGGAAAAAAGGATGAGAGAGTTTACATGCAGGAAAAGAGGTCAAAATAAAAGATAGTAAAAATTATTTTTAGCTTCTAGTCAGTTAAAAATCTGATTATAAAGATCAGGGATTACTTGTACATGCATGCAGGAAAAAATGGCAAATAAGGAAAGGAGTAAAAGTAAAAAAATTAAAGTTTTAAAATATTTCCCATAAACATAAAAAGAGGGAAAAACAAAAACTTTAGATTAATTTCAGAAGATGTGATCAGTATTATTAACACTGAAAGAAAGACAGAGATACTGGGAAGATGTGTTAAATATGATGTGGATGCTGTTCTATTAGCGGATGTAAGATTCCTGAGAAGGTGAAGAAAGACTGAAAACAGAAAAATTATGAACATTGTGGGGCAGAAATAAAATATGGAGATGGATGTCACCAAGATAGCTAAATGAGAGCAGCAACTGGTGAAAGCTCTGACTGAAAACTTTTCTCTGACAGAAAATATAATCAACAAACTTAAATCTGGAGATACTATGTAGCTAATTATATTCGCTAAAAGTCAGAGAAAAGATTTATAGCTGCAAGTTCTTCAAAAGCTGTATCTTTTTCTGTCAGAATTTCATCTGCTTGTTTAAGAGAGAAGAGACTTCAACAAGAGTCACTCAAGAAATGGTACTCAGGATTTTTGTGTCAAAACAGACATACAGTCAATACTATCTAGTATGGAGGATGTCTTACTAAATATAGACAAACTGGATACCAAACAACAAAGTTTCAAACAGGAGACCAGGAAGAGGATGGAACATTTTGAAATTCTTATGGAACAAGGTTCACAAATCAGTAGTATGGAAGAGACTTTGAATGATCATGAAGGAAGAATAACTGAAGGTGAGTCTCAGACTGCACTTCTTTTACAAAAAAATAACTGATTCATAGAACAACATGAAGATTTAGAAAATAAACCAAGATGAAATAACATTAGAATTAATGGTACACCTGAAACATATGATGGAGACAATGCAATAAACTTTTAACTACCTAAAACATTAAATACTACATAAAACAATAAATCTACCTGAAACTTTATCTTTTGAAATTGAAAAAGCACATAGATCCCTGACATCCCCTTCTAAGAAGGAAAACTTACCATCATGCTCAAATATACTTAAATTCATGTCTAGCGTAGAAAATGCTTGAATATTAAAAGCATCATGGTCCAGCCCACTTATTAAAACAGGTGAACATGTAGTCACATTTGACAGTGATTATTCCTGTAAAGTAAAGAGTACAACACAATCCTGTTTACCACTGATCAAAAAGGAGCAATATTAAAACGACTTTGTTGTTTCCTGCAAAGATCAAATTATTGTTTTTTGAAGAAACCAAAATTTTTAACACACTGGAGGATGCATTCACTTTTGTTAACAGCAATAAAATGCATAATAATACTGAAGAAATGGAGTGGAATAGTATATCCCCGAAGAGACAGAGTGAACTGAATTCTTAGGAAATTGCTTCTAAAACATAAATCCTGAAAACAAGTGACTCTCATTCTCTTATTGCAAGACTATTATTTTCTGAAGCAATAGATTTGCCCTTTAAGTAGAAGGTTTGTGATGGACTTTAAGCTTCAAAACATATGTAAGTATGTATTTATATTATAAGCTAAAACATTTTTCATGATGAGGAATATAAAGGGTAAGTTTTACTGTTTTAATATATTTACAGTGAAAAACCTATTTCATTTAACTAAACCTATACGTGTGTTTCTAAATATTAAACAAGTACTTCCTGTAAGAGAATGTCTTTATATTATAAGCAATATAACTGGAAACTTTAAAGCTATAACAGTTAAAAATTATTTTATCTGTTTAACTTTGCTTAGCATATGCATTGCTATATTAACTGAATGTCATATCTAACTAATATGCTAATTAGAAGTGTTAAAGTGCTGATGATTTTATCTTTGATTCAGTGTAACACATTCCTTTTACAGACCATTTATGAAACAACTGACACTTAGAGAGAAAGCTTGAGAATAAAAGAATGTTCCATTTCTCCAGAATGGTGAATTCTTCCTACCTGAAGAAAATCTAGATCAAAGTTTGTCACTGATGTCTGTGAAAGAAGAAAATAATTTTTAATTTTTTCTCAAGTATATATGTGAAAAATTTACTCAAAATAGTCCTTATTTTCTTTTCTTAGAAGTCAAAAACTGGTAATGTTTAATACAAAAATGTTGTAGCATATAATTTTCTTACATTTTACATATTAATAGCTTATGCTCTAGTGTTATTAACTCTAACTATATATATTACTTGTACATATTAAATGAAAGAAATAAAGTCAGCTGTTTGTTACTGATTAGAAAAGCTTAAAAGAATTAGGAAGAATGAGAAATTTACAAAGGAAATTAGCAAATTGTGTGTGCTGTGAGTTGTTTTCATATGCTGTAGTCAAATTCTGATGACAACATTTAAAGGTTAGATCAGAACAGCAGTTCACAATGGCTAAAAGCACACATTCAATTGAAATAAGCAGGAGTTCTTTGATATAAATATATATATATATATATATATATATATATATATATATATATATATAGTCAAGATTGTTTGTAATACTATAATTAATGAGTAAACATCTTATGTGAATATGCACAAGGAATGCAATATATACTATATAAGATTAATAAAAGACCAGTATCAGTAAATTTAGAAATATGTACATGTATTATAATCTTTAATAGAGAGTGGATGACTTGAAATCTCTTTGAGGGGATATTTTAGAAAAACAAGATACATAGAATAAGGTAGTATACTAGTATGAAAATAAAACAGAAAAAATATATTTAAATAAGAAACTCTTTTTAAGAAACATGTCTATTGCATATACCTGCATATGACAGAAAATTGAATGTACAAGATCTTATAAAATTTACAAAGAAAATCATATAAAATATTTGAAAATAAGCTGAAAGCTGAAATTTGAAGCATGGTCATGTGAACTTTGAAGATTTGTACGTGTTTGTTATTAAGTTCACTAAGACTACCTGAAATAGCTAATTTCATAAGTCAAAGTTGAAACTCGAGTACATTACTGCCAAATCTGTACACCCATTTTGATATAAAGTAAAATAGATTTTTTCAATATGAATCTTGGAAGGGAGAATGGGATTTACATTGAATAAATTGTAACTTCTGAATAGAATATACACTGCATTTTTTGACTCCATAGAAATAACAAGGCACTCTCTTCAACCTAAGCAATGCACATATTTCTATGAAGTAGTTTAATAAGCTAAAGGATTTTAAACATTTTGATATATGATGTGTTGAGTGTTAAAGAGATTTAAGATATAAACACTTGTACTTTCAAAACTAATTCAGAGATTTTTGTTACACTTATAAAATATGTGTGTATCTTTTGACATAATATATATATATATATATATATATATATATATATATATATATATATATATATATATATATCCTCTTTTGTATTATAGTTTAATATGATAAGATTACCTGTAACCTGTAAGCTTACAGATGCATTTATCTCTTCAGAACCCACTCTGTTATACTTTTTTATTTGTATCTAGTTATAATAATATTGAGTGTGTGAATAATTTAGGAACAATTAATGGACAGTTTACACTACTATTATATAAATATGTACTATTTAATATTTATGTTTAATACAAGGTGATTATTAACTTGTATGTAGTAATGGGAAGAATAGTTATAAATGGCAAAATATATACCTAAAGTAATAGTCTCCTATTATTTTGATCTATATATATATATATATATATATATATATATATATATATATATATATTAAATTAATTTTTTTCTATATCACAGTAGCTTTTGTCTAGTTTTTTGATGGATTTTTAGGTGTTGGAGGGTAGCATGATAGTATATTGGCTTTTCGATAGGCAAACTAAGAACTTTGGTATCCATGGTAGGCTGTGTTCTATTAGCAAAATACAGTATATACAGTTATAGCTGTAGATGTGTCTTTGTTTTTGTTATTTTTGAGTTTTAATAGTTTAGATTTTAGAAAGGAAGAATTCAAAAAATCTGGAATGTTAAGATAGTATCTGAGGAATGCATTAGAGTCTTATATATAATTAAATTAATATGGTGGATAAATGTGTCATAATATCTTTTAAAATAAATCTTTTTAAATACACTGTATGGATAGTTTTAATCTATTTAATTAGTGTAAATAGATTGAATAATTGCAACAAAAGGACGTCATTAGCAAGATATCTAAAAGTAAATAGAGGAATTAATATATTCTTGCAAGATACTCACTTGATAGATAAAGATTTAGAATATTGAAATAACTTAGTTTATGAAATGTTATCATCTGGTTCCTTTAACAAAAAGAAGAGAGGAACTGCTTCACTTTGGAGAAAATCCATTGTAATGCCAAAGGTCACTGAATCTATTAATGATCCTAAAGGAAAGTATACATTTTGAATATAATGGCAAGGTGTATTATCTAGCTATTTTTTACTGGATCCCTGTAATTCGTGTAAGATTGGCTAAAGATCACTTAAACTTACTTGAAAGTCATTGGAAGGATAGTTTAGGGGATTTTAACTGCATAACTAGTATAGAATATTCAAGTGAACAGAAGAAAGCTAAAATACTAGCATCAGCTAAAGCACTAAATACATGGATTAGTAATAATAATTTAGTTGATTTACTAGTGAAAGCAGAAGATAAGTAATTTTTCTTCACTCATTTTTATGCAAATGAGACACAAACTAGATTTCATAGGATGTGTGCCCCTGTAGCTTTACATACCTAAGTGAACTATTTTAAAACTATTCCTTGCCTTTATCTGATCATAATGAACTAAGTGTTACTATAGTAATGGATATAAGGACATATTGGATTATTTATAGAATCCCAGTATATATGATGAAATTAAATGAGTTTAAGACTTGGTTAATGGACAAATCAAGATTTTTTTTTATTTTTGAATGATAATGGTTAGGTTAGTAAAGTCATACTATGGGACTCCTTAAAAATGCATATTAAAGACAGAATGGGAAGATTAGCTAGTAAAAAGTGAAAGAATGGGATAAAGAGTTGATAGAAATACAAGAAATACACAGAGCAAGGTTTGAGCAACAAAGAAATTAGATAATACTGATCATTAAAAATTAATGACAAAATCTCAAACAGTTTTAACGCATAAAGTGGAGACAACTTTAGAAAAATTAAAATTGCATACTTATGTTATTACTTAAAAATCTACATAGATTAGCTAATAGAAGTAAGATGTTAAGCAAAAAGGCACAAATCAATAATATCTGAAATCCTTACACTAATAAGATTACTTCAGATGTACAGGGAAATGCCTAATATTTTAAAAAATCTACGAGGATCATAATAAAGATAAAAATAATACTCCTAATGATTACAAAACTGACAATTATTTAAAGAAAATGTTACAAATAAACTTAATGACCAAACCAACAAATATCTCTATTGAATAAGCCAATTGCCATGATAGAATATAAAGAAGCTTTTAAAAAAAGATAAAAATGGTAAAGCTCCAGGGTTAGGAGTTTTAAATATGCCCCAGGATTCAGCAAGCTCTGCATGGTGTGCAGGAATAGTGCAAGAGCTGCTGCACGTAATATGGCCGAAAAGCGATCCAGGAATGAGCTCCCAGCATGTGCACAAGTGCTCCTACACTATTCCTGCATGGACACCACAGCACTATGCTAATTACCCCATTTGCTTTTGAAAATCATGCAAATGAGGTGAATTAGTGATTCAGGAAGCAGGCAGGCGTCTGTGCAGGAATCATATAACCTGCAGAATTGTATTCGTGTTACTAACTGAATACATTTCCGCAAATTACAAAACGGAGGCATGACAGCTCCAAAGAAATTATTTATTCAATGTAGTAGGCATGCCAAAGGCCAGATATATGGCCATTGGCATGGGAAATAGTTGCAAAATTATAAAAAATAACTTTTATTTTTTTCTGGCCAATTTCGGACATTTAAGCGTAGGGCAGTGGTGCGCAAATGGGATTAGCCCAAAAATAAGAAAACAAGTTGGAAATAAGCTTTTAAACCCAAATCAGTATTTTGCCATGATAGTCAGTGGCATGCAAAGACAACAATACAAGGGAATAGTGGTTCCTAAGGGGGATAGGCTCAGTGTGAGTGTGCTAACTATGAATTAGCATTCTGTTTTATGCAAATTAGGGGAGTGATATTGAATTGCAGATTTCTTCTCAGTGTTAGCTTACACCCAAACATGTAGGTGCAGCAATACCATGGTTGGTATAAGAGGTAGATGACCTCATAAGGGGGAGTGTCATGCATGCTGTAAGCTTATTGGAGATCTGTGGCCCATGTGTGCCCTTAGCTAAGCACAGCTAAGGAAGGGTGGGTGTGTTTGAGGCTGCCTAACAGTGTTTACATTGCCTAAACCAGTGTACACGCCACACACCAGGTTTAAAAAAAAAAAAAAAACAGGAAATAGCAGCTCTGGTCACATCTCAGCATTGGATATGCTCGCTGTGCCTTGGGGCTTAAACGGGAAGGCAATTGGAAGGGAAAACAGCAGTAGGAAGGCAATCAAGAACTAGAATAGCTGGCAGATGAAATGCATCAGAATCAGCCACTTACAGAGGCAGCAACCCAGCCCAGCACACTACTATAAACTATGCAAACACCTTTCACTCTGGTTTTTCCCACAAACTCTACACCACCGATGTACACAGATGGTGAAATTTTATCTGACAAAACTAACAAAATGTTAGGGGCTGCTGTTGCTCTCATACATCAATATGTGGAAGAGACTGAGGGCGGTGATGATGTGAACACTGATGACCAACTCACAGTGAGGAGGAGGAGAGGGGTGTACAGACCCAGGGTAACCTACCAGGGGCTACAGAAGCTGGAGATAGTGAAGTGCTATAGGGTGGACAGGGGCATTTTACAGCAAACTGGTGAGCTGTGCCGGCCGTGCCTCACACACAGAACCAACAGAGGGGAACCCATTCCAGTGGATACCAAGGTTAGGGTTAAGAATAATAACCACAGGTACCTTCCAAAGGCCAACTGGGGATATCATGGGGATCTCACAGGCATCAGCATCCAGGGTACTCGAACAGTTCCTGGATGCCATGTCAGCACATGCCAGTGAGCACATATATTTCCTCAACACCAGTGAGGCATTGACCAGCAATATGCATCTCTTCCACCAAATAGCAGAATACACTGAGGTAGTGGGTGTTATAGACTGCATGCACATACACATCAAATCACCACCCAGTGAGTGGTGTAGGGTCTACATAAACTACAAGGGCTTCCCCTCCATCAACTTCCAGGTCATGTGCGATGCCCTGGGCATTATCTTGAACGTGTGTGCCGGCAGCCCATGAAGCTATCATGACTCCCACATCTGGCATATGACATATCTGTACCAGAAATTTGCCAGTGGGGACATCCCATATGGCCACCTAGTGGGGGATGCTGGTTACGCACTGGAGCAGTGGCTGATGACACCCATCAGAAATGCACACAGACACAAACAAGAACTCCATAATGAGGCACACGCACAAACCAGAATTTTAATACAGCGTGTGTTTGGGATGCTCAAGTCACGGTTCTGGTGCCTTGACATATCTGGTGGAACCTTGCAGTGCTCTCCAGCTAAATATAGGCAGAAGGAGGCATGCCCACTATGCCCAGGCTTTGGTAAAGAGGCAACGAATAGCAAATACACTGACACGGTAGGGACGCATGGAATGACACCTCTCTCTGGCTCCCACATATAGTAAAATGGATGCCAAACATGACACTACCTATGCTTTACCATGTATAAGGAGTGTAATTAATGCATCCAACATAGTCAGCCCTCCAGCACCATTCTCAATACTGGCACAGCCATGAGGTAAGTCACTCTTCCTATCAATTGCTGAATGGAGTAGTATGTTCTGCTACTTGTATCTATGGTACGGATGTGAGCATGCAAGGGAATCGGGTGGCTAAATGGGATGGCAGCAGATAGTGGACACCTATATGGGCAGCATGAAATCCATAACAAATACTGGTGTCAACAAAGTAGGCAGTACTAGACAAGGTGACAAATCCCACTTCAGTACATGTGGTGGCCCAAATAAGTGTCCATAGGACACACACATGTATGTCAGTGAGGCTCACATACCCAACACCAGTCTCAGCCAGCAGGACAGGTGTAGATGACCATAAAGAAAGGCTGTGCTAAGGCCTCCAATTGATGGTAATGGTGAACAGCCCCCCTCCAGACCTACACAGACAGACGACAACAGGTCTGCCAGTTGTATGTTAGTTCTGAATGGTGAGAAGTCTGAAACTGAAATGCAGGTCAATAAAACCTAAGATCTGTACTCTACTGATAAGCCTCTAGTCTTATTGATAGGTAAGAATACAAAACAAAATGATAGCCAACAGAGTACCTGACATACCAGTACCATCATAGCAAATGTTTACTGTTGTCAGGTGTGCCCCCCCCCCCCACAACCATATGTAGAAATGCAGTAACATGTAAATGTGGGTTTAATAACAGTGGAGCACAGATTACCTGAGCTGGCCCAATTTACAGGATAGATTGTTGCATGTGTACAAAATACAGGGGTCTGTGTTTTAGATTGTTTTGTGTTCTATATTGTGTGGACGTGGTCAGCATGTATGTATGGAGGGTTGTGTCCTGGTTGCCTATGGCCAGTACTGTTGATGACAGGGACATGTTCTGACAACTGCAGTGCCAACTACAGTGCATCCCAGCAATACCCAGTTCAGCAGTCATCCATACTCACTGTCCAGATGTCAATATCAGTCACCATCTGAAAGATGGACATGCCATGAATGTGGCACAGACATACACACAGTACATAGGTGGAAGTACCCTAGACAGAGTACATAAAATGTAACTGTCAACTGCACACACCTTTGGAATTGTACATACAGGTTAGCAGCACATTAGTTGTCTGTGTAGTATGGAATACTGATGTAGTCTGGCCAATCACTGGCAGGCCACAAAAGACACAGTTATGAAGTAATGAGAGACTGCCTATGTCCCCACACAAGGCAGAATAGGGGGAACATCCCAGGTATATCTCTGAGTCAGCTGCAAGAAGCTTCTATATCACACATGCATTCAGCTCACCCCACCGTCAGCCACAGTTTTATCACAGGTCATATCCCTGCTGTTGGGAATGAGTACAGTATGACTACCCCACTTCTGTATGGGAATACTCACAGAATGCAGCATGCTGAAGAGATGTCCCATGCAGGTGCATCCCTAGCTGTAAGCAGCACCCTGCCAGCATCCAGACCAATGGATTAATATGGACAGGAACTATTTCCATTAACACCAAACACACTTACCCTGTCTCCCAAGGGCAATCCAGTGGCTCGCAGCCTGGGAATGTAGGAGTGACAGAAGGAATTGGCCTGCTACAGATGGCCTGCATTACTAGCAAATGCCCTATAGTTCTCTGTCAAAGGTGTGTGCCTTACCTATACTGCCAATGTATGTTATCTAACAGGGTCCCAACTAACAAAATAACACAGTCCATAGGACACAAATGCAAGGCTATGCTGACAAATCCCAGTAGCATGCCCACCATGTCCTACTGCATGAACTGTGGACCAACCCTAAATACTGCTCGGATAAAGGGACAACTATAGGGTTACGTCTCAGATATCACTCGCATAATGTTAGGAAGAGGATAGAATAACAGAGTGGGGGGTGTAGAAGCATGGACGTCATAGAGTGTGTGAAGTCTGAAACTTTGATGTGTGCCCATACTACACCTGCCTTTCAAACACAGTAATGGGTGGCTAGAAACCTGCTCATTAACCACAATGTGAAGGGGAACTGACCAGATGTATGAGCCCTGCCTCTGGGTAACCTAGGTGAATCTGTACAGCTGAGAGGTATCGTCACAGCAGGCTATGGCCATTCTAAGTCAATATATGTACAAGCAGGAGATCCTCAGCCATCACAGTACCAAGGTGCTGGACCATTTACACAGACCCATCAGCAAGTGTCTGTAGCTACCCCTCCAGGATGGCATGAGTGTGCAAGAATATGTAGGCTGCCGACAACAATACTGGACACAGCTTCATTAATCTTGTATTTCTGAGGAAATAACTGTGAGCAAATAAGTATATCTGTCAGTAGTCGATGACTTAATACAACACAGTGTAAAACAGTACATATGTATGAATACCTCTGCTAACACCAACCATGTAACACAAGCAGCACAGACACAATAGTTACAGTATCCCACTATCTTTTGCCCATTGTGACTACATATTGTCAACCTGTCTACAGATATCCTGCAGAAACAGGTCGCTAGCTGAAGGTGTAGAAAACCAAATCCTGGACTGGAGTACAACATACCTGGAATGGATTCACACACTCAATACAGAAGGTCATACTGGGCATGCTCCTACACTTAGAGAAACGAAGCCCATGTCTGACAACAACGGTGGACTATACATATCTGTCAGTCACAGATGTCTGTGCACACACACACCACACTGCACACCATTCATGCTTTGCACACACATTGGATAGGAATAATCACACATATCCAAGACCAACACACTAAAATATGTCAAACATACACACACAGAGATGTGGGGAAGAGAGAGACTGACAGTGACAGAGAGATTTCTGTCATGAGGCCTGTCCCACCCACCACACATCCAATTGGCCAAATTCAAATGATGTGCCAATGTCAATCACTGTAGACAGTGCTTTTGGTAGTCCTCAGCCCTATATTGTCTGTGGTCCTTGTGATAACTTTATAACATGATAGTATAAATCAGTATTCATCTAGCATTTGTATACCCAGTCCTGTCAAATGTAAAGCTGTGTGTGACTGAGTGTTGTGTGTGTGTTTCCAGATGAATGGTTTATGGCCCATTCACACACACTGCACTTCCCATTGCCCATGTTAGCACTCATGCTGGTGTCAGTCACTTTGAAATAACCCTCTGGCCAAGTCTCAGCCCCATAAGCTCCTTGGTGCTTGTGATAACTGTGTAATGCTATAGTGTAACATATTAGTTAGGTAGGAGTTCTAACCTCTGATATGGCAAATGTGAAACTGTGCGTGTTTGTGTGAGAGAGTGTGTGTGTGTCTTTGATAATACCTGATATTATGGACATTCACACTTACTATCCCTCCTTTAATCCTGCTACTGATGTTAGTCACCTTCAAAGATACCTCTGGAGAACTCTCCAACATGTAAGCTCTATGGCATGTGCTATAAATGTGGAACAATGAAGTAGCAGTAACTGCAGTTATGGGCTTGAATCTCATTTGTGGCAAGTGTTTGGGTGTGTACCTCAAAGATTTTGGCCCCATTTACACCCAGTACACATCTCAGAGCCTGACTTTAGCAGTCTTGCGGATATCATCCATCTTACAAGTACCTGTTGCCAACCCTAAACCACGTCAGATCAGTGGTGTATGTGGTGAATGCGTAACATAAAATTCCATAAAGATAGGTAGATAGAGGGTTGAGCCTTACCCCTGGCAAATGTAAATGGATGTTTAGGTTAAAATTATTTCTGGGATCTCTCACCTACTACATAACCCAATGCCAGTATTTACAAGGGCTGGTGATGTTCCTTGCCTATCTGGACCTTGCCAAGGCCTTTGACACCATCCCCCACTCTGGAATCATAGATAAACTTACTAAGCTGGGCATTAATTCCTATGTCATACGATGGGTTGCTAACTGGCTTACTGACAGAACCCACACTGTAAAAGTAGCCGACTCCAAATCCAGCTACAGACAAGTGACAAGTGGAGTACCTCAGGGTTCAGTCCTGGGACAGCTCTTGTTTGGCATCTACTTCTCTGAAGTATAGGCCAACACTAAGGGACTCTGGCTAACAAAGTTCACAGATGACTGCAAACTGGGAGCCATTATTGAATCCTCAAATGATGTGGATTTTCTACAAAAGGGCCTTACAGAAACAGATGCTTGGTGCCAGAGCCATGGGCTCAAGCTCAATACCAAGAAATGTACAGTTATCTCCTTTGGGAAAAAACATGTACCCATGAATTACCACATAGGTGGCAGTACACTAAACACCAAAAGTGTGATAAGAGACTTAGGGACACAGGTGGACAGTGGTCTCACCTTCAATAACCACATCACCACAACAGTCAGGAAATCCTTCTGTGTGGCACACCTCATCACTAAGGGCTTTTCATCCAGAAAAAAGGAGGTCATTGTTCCACTGTACTCATCCCTCATTAGACCCATTAAAGAATACAACACCCCATTTGGTATGTACCTCACAAGACATCTGCAACAAGTGGAAAGGCCACAGAAATGCCTCACTAGAAGAATCACAGGCCTAAAGCAGATGCCCTATGCTGACCGTCTTAAAAAACATCCACCTATACTCCGATGCATATCGTCTACTCAGAGGCGATCTCTGCTTAACATACAAGGCCATGTCAAACCCAGAGCTGTTGGACATGCTACTTTTAAAGAAATTCCAATCCCTCAGAGACAGGGATAGGTTCCTGACACAGAGACTCCCCATACTCTGGAATAGACTGCCCATACATGTCAAGCAGAGCACCTCTTTGGCCCTCTTCAAATGGAATCTTGATGATTGGATGGGAGATAGGAAATTCACCCCATTGATCATGTCAGTCGCCCTGCTAGACAGGGGTCCAGGGGAAGTAAATACTGTGGGAAGAAATAGCCAGGGAATTTTTATGGCTAGGCTTGTATAGGCCCTTGGGCCTATAGCCTAGTACCAGCTTATGAACCTATGAACCTTAGAAGTACCTTGGGCAACATCCATCCTATAAGCTCCATGGCACATGCAATAAATGTGGTACACTATAGTAACAATACATAGCTAGGTAGGGGTTTGACTCTCAGTACTGACAAGTGTGCGTGTGTGTGTGCGTGTGTGTGTGTGTGTGTGTGTGTGTGTGTGTGTGGTGATTAATGATTTTGAAGCCATTCACATTCACTACACTTCCCATTACCCTACTTTAGCACACCTGCTGATGTTATAACCCTTTGGCCATGTTTCCATCATATACGCACTGTGGCGGTTGCGATAAATGCGTAATACGGTAATATACCAAACTAGTTAGGTTGGAGATCTAATCCTGATTGTGCCATCTCTGATAATTTGTGTGTTTCCCTGGGAGAGAGAGTGTGTGTGTCTTCACTGACACCTGCTTTTGTGGACATTCACACTTATTACACTTATCTTACCCCTCCTTTAGTACTGTTGCTGATGTTACTCACCTTCAAAGATACCTTTGGACAGCTTTCCAATATGTAAGCTCTGTGGCACGTGCAATAACTGCGTACCACTGTAATAGCAATACATATTCAGGCAGGGGTTGGAAACTCAGCACTGGTGAGTGTGTGTTTGCGTGTGTATTATCAGTATCCTGTTGGGGTGATTGTGTAATAACAGGATCCATTGCAGTGTGGGTTTTGCTGCATCATTATATTGAGGACCTATATGTTCCAATGTCCACATTACAAGGCCAACAGTTGTCAAACACTGTAGAGGTTGTTGTAGACAATCCTCAGCCATAAATATGTACAGCCATGTGCAAATACTATGTGACAGTATGAATTAGTAAACAATAGAGGCAACCATTATAATACCCAGATACCATTCTCCACCCACAGATCATACACAAACACGCTTGTCTCTTACTCTCTTACTCCTTTCCTTTCTTACTTTGTCTCTGTCTCTGTCTGTCTCTCTCTGTCTCTCTCTCTCTCTCTCTCTCTCTCTCTCTCTCTCGCTGGTGGATGTGGAAAAGTACATCATTTTTGCATAAGCAGTAGCTTGAGATTTGTAAGAAATGCTCATGATCAGCTGATGACCTGTGCACAAATTACAGTCTCCCACTTGCTAATTGCATGTGGAACAGCTGTGGTATCATTCCTATAGCCAATTGCATGGAAACACACTCCTATAACTAAGCACTTCATGTGGGTGTTGACCCTTTTCCTTCACTGTGAGCAGGACTTCATGTGGGTGTCTGACAAACAGTATCACAGAGGGTAGTTGGAAATACCTCTTACAACAAACACTGTGGAGACAAACAGGAGGGGGTTGTTCCAGGCATGGGGACAGACTGTATGTATTGCTGCACTACATTTGAAGTACTGTTGGTTTAACAGGGTGTGTGTGGCTATGACTGTTCTACATGATTTAAAGTCTGGCATGACAGTGTTATGTGGTTGAGGAAACTCTCACCTGTAGGGCTTTTTGCAGACTGGCCAGAATTTCAAGTCTTACATGTGGTGTGTTACTCACACATTTCCTATCTTTAGAAATGCAGTAGAATACTCTAATGACTGCAGTCAGTACATGGTGACATCCATGTCAGTTACTGATTTCATATCCCTCAGAAGAGATATGTCACAACAAACCCTGTTACACCAGAAATTTTCTCAGTTTATCACATGAATATGTCAATACTGGTCCTGTATTTGTGCCTCTGTCCACCAAGTTTGTCACCCTTTGTCCATATGCTATGCAGTAAGAGGTGGATATGTACAGTATATCTTTATCTACTCACATCATACCTGATAACAAGCCAGTGAGCTATGAGACTGCTAGACTAGTTATGTATAGTAGGCTTTATACTGGAGGACAAAACCTGGACATTCTGTTGTAGTCTGTACAGTAGTGAGGTCTGTGTACTTATGGTGATTGTTGACTGAGTGTGTACTGTGAATATGTTACTTGGCATCTCTACAGACTGTGGTAGATGTCATTGTTCGTGGTCCTGTTCTATCTGACGTTGCATGCTGCTCCAGTTTATAGTACCCTATCAGCATATATGTTTGTAGGGCCAGACAGAGACATGTCTCATAATCTCAGACTACACTGTGTATTGGGCCAGTATATGTAGGGTTAGTGTGTGAGTGGCACATATGAGGAAGGTTTTGTTCACTCAGTTCATATACTGTACTCTTAATTAGGCATACCATAATGTGACTATGACTGTGTTGAGATTGGTTGTGGATATGCACTTTTAACATTGGTGTCTGTTACTCCATGCTGTTACATGCCTGTAATGCCTGCTATATTTGCAAGTACATGTGTATTCCACATAGAAAACTTGGGTCAGTATTGTGACAGTCTACCTGTAGTTTGCACAGTGCTTTGTGACATGCCTAGCAGCTCAGTGTATTTGCTTAGTGTGATGTTATGTCCAAATATGTGTCAAATGGACTGTTGCCTGGCCACCATAAGTGTTGTGTATTTCTGAAAAAGTAGTGGGATGCTGCGAAGATGTATGTCACTAAGTAGTGGGAAGTATGTGGGTTTGGGACTGCTGGTTAATATGTGCTAGGGCAGACAGGAGTGTGTGAATATATCAACTGTATGAGCTTATCTATTCCAGTAATTTTGTGATATCCCCATTTACATGGCTGTAAACAT
The DNA here is from genome assembly GCF_019279795.1 of Protopterus annectens. NCBI lineage: Eukaryota > Metazoa > Chordata > Ceratodontiformes > Protopteridae > Protopterus > Protopterus annectens. The sequence continues at coordinate 985,880,313 of NC_056729.1, forward strand.
CAACTTTGTCAGGCTTGGTCTACGTATATTGCACTAAGGAGTTCTGTGTATACATCTGGACTGACCATATTGTGTCAGACTGTACATGTTTATTGGTCATATTCCACAGGATCATTACTGTGATTTGTGTGGTACTTCACTATGATGATCTTATGATGTCTGTCAGTAACTGATGGTGTACATTTCAGTATCAAAAGTGACTTCGCACACAACATGCCTGTTGACTCAACCACTGTTACTGTAGCAACATTCTACATTTATACATTTATACCTGCAATACTTACATTACATCCCCTTGAACTAAGAGGTTGTGACTATTGGTGCTGAGGTACGACTCCACCACATGTTATGGGCATACATTTTGCACACACACACACACACACACACACACACACACAGACGCATATATATATATATATATATATATATATATATATATATATATATATATATATATATATATATATATATATATATATATATATATATATATATATATATATATATATATATATATATATATATATATATATATATATATATATATATATATGGGTCAAGGACTAGGAGAGTTGCAGTACAGTGGGGAAAATGCCATATAGAACTTTCAGTGAAATGTATTTCAGTGAATTGTGTTTTTAGTGAATTGAGCTTTCAGTGAATTGTGCACAGTCAAATGTGTTTCAGTGAAATGTGCTTTCAGTGAATAGTCTTAGACCCATATATATATATATATATATATATATATATATATATATATATATATATATATATACAGATATATATATATAAATAAATATACAGATATATATAAATATATATGTGTGTATGTACATGTATACATATATCTACATATGTATATATATATATATATATATATATATATATATATCCATATCGTTGTTATATGTAAAAATGAGTGTTGCATATACCTTCCCAGATGTAGCCCACCACATTTATCTGATATGTGCATATTTAGATATAACAACATACTGATTCAACATTATTTTCACTTACAAGTACTAAACAATTGTAGTAGTCAAAAAAAGAAATGTTCCCTACTATTCATTATGTGTACAGAAAGATATATTTGAAAAAAAACAACACACAGTTTTCACAGCTCCAATTACTTAGTGGTCAACTGCTGTGACTATAGTGTTCAATGTCCTGGGTTCAAGACCTGCAAGCGCTGTTTATTTTTTTGCTAGGCAGAACAAGGACTGTTGGATACAGAGTGATTAAGGTAGTTTTGAGCAGCTTTAAGTGGATTTGCATGGGTTTACATGATGGTAAGCAGTGCTAACGTACTGCTAAATGAAAAGGCGCTTACACCATGTAGGCTTCTCTTACCAGTGTGCAAATGAACTTAGCATTTATATTTTAGCATTGCTTGCACCTGCTATGCATAGCTCAGCCCTCATAACCAGTGATCGCATGCCAGTCTGATGAAACAGCAGGTTAATGGCATCTTTAATAAGTGTATTTAATTCCATGTACATAACATGCTTCTATGTGCTGTGATTATAGTTGAAAGGGGTGTGAGTATACTGTATGGGACACCTGAGTATATATGGCTAGTACAACAATCTTTTCTCTTGGTATGTGTTTCATACATGGGTAGTATCCCAGGTTGCAGTCACAGTTACATATATTGTATCATTATGTTACTACTGTTAGGAGTGCTTTCCCAAGTAAGAGCAGATTGTAGTACTGGAACCATACACACCTGCATGGAAACCTGGACTCTGACTACTGACTATTGTGTTCTTGGTGTGTGAGCTTTGTGTTATTAAGTATTTTCTATTGGATATTGATCTGTTATGTGGATATTAACTGTAGACTTCTATGTGTATAGGACATGTCATTGATAGCTGCTGTCATTTAGTAATGGCATACCTATCAGTGTCAGACTTCTATCTGTCAAAACATTCATCCTAATGCATAACCTGCTTGCTAGCTGATTCCTGGCTGTCCTCTCTACAGATGTGCAGATGTCAGGTATCCATCTTGGGTGGTTACAGGTAGTCTGTGTTTGACTGACACTAAGATGTCTGCCCAGCTGTGTTATGAATGCCACAGCTAGGAAACCCCACCCTGTATGCACCACATGACATTGATACCTCACCTAGACCACCACAGTCAACAGAACATGCTTGGGTACAGGTCTCCAACCCAGACACTGGCCATGTTATGTAATGTATGTTGCATACATGTCAGTTGGAGCACCTCACTGGCCCTCTGCAAGAGAAAACCAGATGATTGGATGTTGCATTTAACTGACACCCTGGAGATCACTCAAATGGCATCAGCTGATAGAAGACCTGCTGACAAATGTCAGGTGGCATGATACCAGTGTAACCACATCCCTTACTCTTCTCATCTCTCCATGGATATTAGCCTGGTACACACCTTGGAACACCTGCACCTATGGACCCCAGTACTGACAAATTTGTCAGTGTGCATTACTGTGAATAACAGTGTCTGTGTGTTTGTAAACTTGTAGTTGATAATACCCTGAGGGCCTTCTCATCCACTGCACCCCCATTGCCATAACTAGAAATGGCTGCTGCTGTAATTGACATTAAATGTACCTTGTTACACTCTTCACCCTATGGGCTACCTGCAGCTTGCAGTACCAGCATAACACTGTTGTACAAAAAGGTAGATAGGCATGGGTTACCTTCTGAGTCCTGGCAAGTGTGTGTATGTGTGCAAGTGTGTATATTTGTAGGATACAGCATTCTGTGGCCACATTCTCCAAATACAATACAACTTGCCATACATTATAAGGGATAGTGATGTTGCTGACATTAGGAGACCCATGATAGACCCTCACCCTACTATCCCTGTGGCATGTTCAATAAATGCATATCCCTGCAGTAGCACTGATTAGATAGACAAGGGGTAATATTGCAGTCTTGGTCAATGTGTGATTGTAGGTATGTCAGAGCATTATCATGGGTTTCAGTGAGTAAAATATCCTATGTGAGGTGTGGGTGCTGGGTATACTGTCTTTACACCATGGTACCCCCAGTACATGTCCCAAGGTCCACTGTATGAGGACCACTGTCACCATCAACCATACAGGTAACTGATTACACTATCCAGCCCAATAATGCATGTGCTGTGTGCAAATTCTCTGTAACAGAATGGACTCACTGACAAGGTAGTTAGCACTGTTAAACCCATGTCTCTCGCATGTGTCTATGACTGTTATGTGTTTGTCAATGTGTATATGACAGTATGTAATACTATGTATTGTTCATTAACACCCAATACATCCCCATTACCATACTTTACAAGGCCTGGTGATGTTCTTCACTTAACAAGAAACTCGGGACACACCTCATCCTAAAAGCTGTGTGGTATGTGCAATTAAGGCCAAACACATTAGTAGCAATAAGTACCTAGGTAAGGGTTCTACTCTCAGTGTTGCCAAGTAAGTGTGTGTGTGTGTGTGTGTGTGTGTGTGTGTGTGTGTGTGTGTGTGTGTGTGTGTGTGTGTGTATGTGAAGGGATCTACTTCAGTTTGCAGAAAATACATGTCCCAGGAGGTCATTTGTCCAAGAACTGACTGGCAAATGCTAACATTTCAAAGGAATCATCTTGTGGAAATTAATTCAATCAAAACTAGTAGTAGATGTGTAAATGCCCTCTTCCCCACTGTACAACTGTACAGTGATACTGGAGTTGGTATATATAGTTGGCTGTGGATGTTGTGGGCACAGCCACCCTCATTGGGGTTATTGTTGTGTGTATCCCCCTACTTAGTCTGCTGTAATACTGTACAGTTTATGTTAACAGGTTAAGTAGTTGTTAATCACACTATGTGTGGTTCTACACCACCCCACATGCTCCAAAGTGGAGGGCTGTGCCACCCAGACCAGCAAACCTATGTTTACCAACTCCAGAATTGCACTACCTTGGGTAAAAGGACATATACCCTGTCAATACCATCATCAATTACATTAAACTGGCATACTGATTATGTACTGATGTGATGTTTTGCCTATTTTGTCTTGGTGGAATTATATAGACCAAAATAAGTTCACTTCACAATTAAGTACATCCATGTGTACAGTATTCTTTGTGTATTGCATCAACAAAAAAGCCTGTGTGTGTGTGTGTGTGTGTGTGTGTGTGTGTGTGTGTGTGTGTGTGTGTGTGTGTGTGTGTGTGTGTGTGTGTGTGTTATTCACAAACATTTGGTGTGTGCCACCCAGTACACTTACCATTGTCCACTGTAGAAGAGCTGCTGACATCAGCCACCATGCACTCACCTGTATACACCTCTCACAGCTATCAGCCATGTGCCACATGCAGTAACTGTTATACAGACCTGTTACTTGTGTTCAGCTGTACCAAGAATATGACAAAGTCAATGTGTCACCACAGTGCCATACCCCTTGTAGGAAACAACAGACCAACATTATGCTGACACATAGACACCTACAACACAAACTGAATGCATTATGGAGACCACAATCAGTCAATGTTACTAACAGCAATAATGCATCATGGCTGGACAGCTGCCCATCCTGATATGTAAGCATTAAACTTTCAAGCTGAAAAATGTTACACAGCATTACATTGCTAAACCTTAGTACATTCACCCTGTGCATCAGAACCATATTAGCATGTCCCTGCATCAATGGTATGGATGACAGGGATGTGGCACAGGTATCATCATATCACAGGGTGTGTTGTGGGTTTTCCAGAAACCTAGGCTGAACCAATTGGTTGATATCGTGTGTGTGTGTGTGTGTGTGTGTGTGTGTGTGTGTGTGTGTGTGTGTGTGTGTGTGTGTGTGTGTGTGTGTGTGTTAGAGGGTTTATCATCAATTGGGCTGTGCAGATGTAGTGTGTGTAGGTATAGAGGTGCCCTAGATGTGTTTGTGATTTATGTGTGTATGTATGCACACAGTTCTGCCATGTGGCTTCCCTATACAGGGGTTTGTTGGACAGCTGTTGACCGTTCGTGGCAGGCTGTACAGTTCACCGTGTCTGGCCACGGACATGAGAACTGTGCCTGCCAGGGGTTCCACGGGCACTACCAGGTAAAAGCCCAGATATGGTACTCTCCCATGATGATGACAAATGTCCGCTGGATCTGCATCCCTGTTAGGACCAGTCAGGACCACGTACATGTGGCCTGCTGTGTTATGATGTGGACAGCACCGCCCCCTGCAGTGCTGGTGCTGGTACTGCCACTACAGGAGGGCTATGACTTGTTGCATGTCCACATAGACCTCCACCTGTTAGTGTTGCTGACCTACATCCATGTGGTTGTCACCCTACTCCCACCATATTCTCTAACACAGACACTGCATGGTCAAGGATTCCCACCATCTCATCCAATCATCTATCCAGGACCTCTGCAAAATAACGGTGGGTATCGGCAAGATCATGGATGTTATAAAGTACAACAGAATGAGTAGCCCTCTGGAGCCTCAGAGTCTGTCTGGTGTAATGTTCCATACATGCCTGCGCCTCCATGATGAACCAAAACATACTTCTGGTGACACCTGTTGTGGCACTTCTGCCAGGGTCATGATGGCCAGCAGCCCTCCTATGAGCACCCCTGTACATCTGCCTGTGTGGTACCTCGCCAGTCATCTGGCTATGGCTGCTGTGTATAGACACACTTGCCATAGTCACCACACTTTTCTGTCCCATGCTACCACCCGCCAGCTGTCCCTCATCTATGACCATTAGTGATGGGGTGTGTTTAGGCATTGTGACTGTGTGCGGGGATGGGGTGGATAAAAGTGGGATGTTAACCGATGGCACAGCTTCAGCCTCTGACAACCCTGACTTTGCCTCACCATACCTATCATAATTGTCAGAGTCTTTATGGACACTAACATCAGTTTGCCTGCAGGGGGGACCCTGACCCACCTTGCCACCTGTGAAGCGAAAACAAAAAACATAATTTAAGACCTGTACGTCATTGCTTATCTCTACACACTCTCTAACACACACACACACACACACACACACACACACACACACACACACACACACACACACACACACACACAGACACACACACACATTTACAGGTGAGGTGCCACAAAGATATTACACAGACCTCTCATTACCAACAGTCAACTTGCATGACATATGGCACTCAACAGCATGAACTACAGCTATACTCAATCCTTGTTACCAACATTATACATCTCTGTGATGCATGAGTTGTGTTAGTAGGTGATGGCCCTTCCCCTGGAACACACTGCACCCATGTACACAATATTGCTGTGCATCTGTTCATCACCCTGGCATGTACTGTGCACTATACCTCACGAATGCACACACCATTGCTGAATGTGTATATGTGTGGCACTTATGTTTGCTCTGTTGCTCGCAGACCCTATGTATTTGTCTGACACATACCTGGGATGATATGAGGACAGATGTCAATAGTGAATGCATGACCTCTGATTTGCAGATCTCATCAGCAGTGCATGTATGAGCAATAAAATCCGATTACACTGACAACCTTCAAAGCTTACTGTGACTATGAGGAGTGTACACACCCTTGTTGACATGCCAGCCTCTTCCATGATATGTAATGGGGCCACAGTACTGCATATGTTAACATTACACACACCTGATATGTGACATATGACCTGTGCAATCAAATGCAGTATCAAACAAATGTGTTAGTTGCGCAGATGCTTATTGAGATGCATACAATATGTGGGTTGCATAAGTGTGCACAGCCTTAACACAATGGTTTGTTGCAGCACCTGTAAAGTGAACTACAGCAGTCACTGTTCCTGGAAGAGGTATACTAGCATGGCCCTTCTTCACTTGCCATTATTTGGTCACTCCACCCTACAAATGTCCCCCAAATCTGCTGGATTGCAAGATCAGCTCATGTGCACAGCCCTTGGAGGTCACACAGTGCCTTCACTATTGCTGTGGAGTCAGGGTTAATGTCTGCCACAATTCATAACCTTGACTATGTTCAGATACAGCCATTCTTAGTGTGCTTTGGATGTATGCTTCAGTTCACTGTTGTGTCTCAGGATGATACCCCTCCCCATCCTTATTGCAGATGCTTGACAACTATGGCCCGCACATGAGTGTCATTTTGCAGTGTTGCAAATTCAGAATGCCATGTCTACTGGCCTAGTTCCTGCTAATGAACAACAAACCTAAAGGTGTACACTGGCACCAGCAAGGTACAGATGGGGATGGTGGGCCTGAGGTGGAGTGAGGTGTTGCTTGTGCAACACATGTATCTTTATTAATACTGTCTGTATATTTCAGCCTTGGTCTCAGTACACCATTACACATTGCAACACATGCCTTTGGAAGACTTGATGTTATGCATGTGCTACCTGTAGAGAGCCCTGGATGATGTTTCATCTGGAACAACTCTTCCATCTGATTAACCTAACCCATAGGCCAGACTTATACAGATTTCAAGTACTTGCTAGACATTTCTGCAAGTCCCTCAGTGTTGCTGCATGTTTCTGGGCAGACTCCTTGATCAGTTTGCAACATGTGTTGTCATCTGTCTTGGATGGACATCTGTTTATTTTCTACATTAATGTTGTCCAGTACTTCATAGTCACATACATGACTGTCTGCACTATTTGCCATGGTATATGCATTGGTGAGATAAGGCTACTTCTTCCACTTTTGAGTGCTACCTTTCAGATATGGGATACATTCCTTGGTTTGCAAGGTATGTGCAAGCCACGGCTGCCTCTGTTGCAGGTGAGTGGGCAAATGTTATGGACATACGTCTTGGACAGCAGACTGTTACTTGGTGTGATACTGATGGAAGATATGTATTCAAGAAGAGTGAATGCTGTCAGTACCTCAAATGCTGTTTTCACAATATGTTATTTGGAGTGTGTGCACACATATGCTTCCAGTGGTTGTTAAGTTATGTATTCCCCCATATGTGTTGTCCCAACATAGGATTCCATATTACACATTCACTGCTCATGTTAGGATCACATTGCAGGTTGTAAAAGGTGTGGAATGTGGTATTGTGATATGCCATTTTGTAGATCTGTAACAGTTGCCATTGTAATAGTGGTGTATACACTGTTGTAGCCACTGTATAAGGGTAATGTTTCAGCCATGTCCCTAATGTAGGCCATTTGTCCCAACATTATGTTCATCTCTGTCCAAACATCTTGCACTGACAGGTTGTTAGGTATATTGCAGGACTCTTACCTACCCTTCAGATATGCCACCATGGTGACCACTGTGATGCAGTGCAGTTAACAGCAACAATAAGTGAATATGTACAGCATGCATTATGGGTAGGTGTGTTAAATGTGTGCATGGCAAATGCCATGGCCATAACATGGCCCGTGTATTGGCAAACCTGAACAAAACAACTCCATACTCACAAGCTACAGGCTGCTGCCTCAGTAGTATACCAGAGGGACCTATATAGTTGTGTGAGAGATGTAATGTCAGTAGCCACACCTGTGGCATTGGTACAGGGTTGGAGCAGCATTTCAGTACATCAACAGTACAAACCCACAATACTAGAGATTATGCACATCTGCTCATTACTACACTGCAGCAACAGACTATGTTATCTGACATATGCATGGCGATACTTTACAGATGAAGATGGATAAGCAATAGTGGTCTACTAATGCACCCTGGGGCCATACCTGCATGCTCCTCATCCATTGTGGGGATAGCAGCCACCTGTACAATTCTATCTTCAGGTTCCTGGCTTCCCTGGTGGGTGGGTGCCCCAAGGCTGGTGAGCAGCTTCTCAGCATGTGTCAGTGGGGGCTGGATGGAATGATCCCCACCTGTGGATAGTTGGTCCCTCCTAACTGCAGCAGCATGCTGATGGGTGTGGCAGATGAGATCAGTGCAACGATGTTGCAACTACTCATAACTGCGGTTATGTTGACCCACATCGTTTACCCTGTGGACAAGCTCATTCTATAATGCAGTCCTCTCCTGCAGAACATGGGCCCTACATCCAAAGAGGTTCTCTTATGTAGTACAATAACGTTTATGATAATATCATTCTCCTGGGGAATATATGCAGGGAGACATTCTCGGGACATGGTACCTGGAAGACATAAATAGGAAAAAAGGTCAGAGGACCTCATACTGAAAGGATATAATAGTTGTTAATTGACATCTCTCTCTCCCCCCACCATATCTGCAGCAATAATCTGAACACACAAATCAATGGGTATTTTTACACCAAATCTATGTTGGGACATATATCCTATTGTTCAACAAATGTTGAAATGTGTTACTATTCATGTTCCATGTTGAAACACTATCATTGGTGGCCTGTTGCTATCAATGTAACCTGCATGCCGCTGTAATGGTCACTGTGGTTCCATACATTCATGTGTTCTATTTGCTATGCAACTGTTCCAAATCTGGTGTTTTGGGTTAATGGGAATATCTAGGCATGCTGTTATAGCTAATCCTGGATTGTGTTGACTATTGCTTAACCCACATATATTCTAAAACTGCAACACAATAGCATGCTTGGGAAGGCTGTTCCCAGTGGACCCACCTCTTCCACCTCATCTGGCCATGGCACTGGGCCACAGCATGTCTGGGACCCACTCCAGGACCTCCTTATCTGCTGTTCCTGCACTACCTTCAGGTGGAAACACCTCAGCAGATGGGGCTCGTCCTCCCCTGGGAGCGGCATAGACAGGATCCTGTCACCTGAATTCCAATCCAGGGTCTGGTGCATAGGGAGCTCTGCAGAGAATTGGGAAATCTGTTACACCAGCTTGAGGGCCTTGTGACACAATTAGAGGGTCAGCCTGCCACTCATGCTCAGCCCCCAGCGCAGCCACCCTCAAGGCTTTGAAGGTGCAGTGGTGATTGCTCATGGATGGAGAACTCACTCCCACTGTTTCCATTTGGGGACTCATGGGCTTCCAATTAACAAACACCCCTCCCCATCCAAGGTGTTTACACCCCCCACATGTGTCATATACCACCCCTGTATACTTGTGTTGTCTGTCTTCTGACCCAACCTACCTCCCCAAATAAGCCTACTATCCTTCCCCAACATCCCACTCTCACCTTAACAAAAAAAGGCAATCTGTTACCAAAAAGAATTTCATACCATACACAACTGTCCATTTCATACCCTCTTACTACTGCTTAAAAGCATCTTAATCACTTTGAATCCAACATCTCTTGTTCTGGCCAGGAAAAAATGATCAGCCCTTCCAAGTATTTAACCCAGGACCCTGCACAATTTGCCACTAAGCCATCTGAGCTGCAGATATGTGTGATGTTTTCTCAAGCATATCCAGCAGCACAGTCATTCAACAATAGGGAAATGTATATATATATATATATATATATATATATATATATATATATATATATATATATATATATATATATATATATATATATATATATATATATATATATATATATATATACATAAATATATATATATATATATATTTGTGTGTGTGTGTGTGTGTTTGTATATATGTAGACATACATGTCTATATATATATATATATATATATATATGTGTGTGTGTGTGTGTGTGTGTGTGTGTGTGTGTGTGTGTGTGTGTGTGTGTGTGTGTGTGTGTGTGTGTGTGTGTGTGTGTGTGTGTGTGTGTGTAGACATACCTGTCTCTCTCTCTCTCTATATATATATATATATATATA